>NC_053122.1:4110474-4202974 GCF_010015445.1 Perca fluviatilis | reverse complement strand
AGATTACTAAATTATATTTTAGTTGTTGAGATTTGGCGTAAGAGCAGCAGCTGTATCCCATCTAGCCACAATCCTGTTTCAGTTTAAATAAACGGTTTGCTAAATTTGGTTGGGTCTGAACATGCCCTCCTGTAGTCTAGTTAGTAATGATACGATACGATACGATACGATACAACTTTATTGTCAGCCAAAGGCTGAAATTCTTTGTACATCCCTGGGTAGCTCGTTTAAAAATGAGGACGTACACATACATCCAAACAATGAATAACATACACATGCATCCAAAATGAGGACATCCACATACATCCAAAAACTTCCAAACATACATGGGATTAATAACACCAACAGACATACATGAAACATTACCACAAATGACATAAACTCCAAAATAAGGAAACAGAGAAAAACATATATAACCACAGTACATGACATGAAACATACATACAGACAAAGTCTTGGAGATTAGTAATAACGCAATATATATGAATAGACAGAATATATAAATGCTGAAATGTAGTAAAGAGTCCGTATACAGTTAGTGCAGATTGTGGTCTAGATAGTGATGTAGATCAGGAGATGTGCAAAAATTGTATAACAACAAAGGTGGGAGGAGTAACAGTTGAGCATGCCAGGGCAGATGAATAGTGCAAAAGAGCGAAAACAGATATGATATGATAGCGGAGCAGGTAAAGATGTGCATCTTCGCAACTATGCAATGATGCATGACAGAGATAATGGAATAAGGGTGTGCAAAGTAACGTCTGATTTGAGCCCAAACCACCATGTTTTTTTATCAACGTAACTAAGTAGTTTTGATGTGTTAACGATATCGGTTTGGTGCAGAGGTTGAACTCACTGTGTGGCTCTGTGTGGTTTCTGGGCCCTCCTGGCAGCGTCCTAAAGGTCTCCTACGGGGGACAAAATGAGAAGAAAATGGTAATACTTCGGGGGAGGAGAGTCTCTGCCAAAACCTCTCCAATCATGCAATCAATAACAGAATAAAACAAAACACTGGGGGTGAAAACAGCTCGATGAAATGGAAGGATATTAAATGCGACTTATAAGCCGATCTTTGTCGGCAGATTCTTCCAGACTATTAACAGAAAGGTTCTTATTTATTTCCACGTTTTCATACAACTCGAGCTCCAGTTTTTACACGTGTGTGTCGACAGACCTTTAAAGCCGTTGTTTACAGCAGGGCAGCCTCTGAGGAGCTCCATAAATGTCTCTAAAAGAAATGTAAAAACGTTGACGAGACTGTAAACATTCGCTCGTGAGGTTTGTGTGCCGTGTTTGTCTTGTTTGAGAGGAAACTTCCACTTCATTTTCTTCCTTTTCATCCTTTGTTTTTTTAATCTTTCGATTCAGATCCTGATTTAATAATTTAACAGAAACCTCCACTCACATATTCAGACATCTTCCGTCTGATAAAAGTTATTTTCACATATAAGGACATATAGGACAATTTGCACTACCCTACCCCACCCATACTGTTCCATTTATTTATTTATTTACAAATGTACATACTGTTATTACACCTATACAGAGCCATATTCTGCTGCTCTTCATACTAGTCATCCTGCACATACACTTATTCTTACTACTCTTATAATGTTACAACTCTGCACATAGCTATACATACTGTACATATCTGTCTATATGGTTCATCAGAATATCCTTATTATATAGTCTGCTAATACACTGCATATATCTATATTATTCTTACTACTAGTATGTCACTGCTATTACATGGCACATATCTGTACATGTTGTTCATAAATTGTTAATATTACATAGCCATATTTATTTTGCTCTTATAACACTGCAATATATTTCTTGTCCTGTCAATGCACCACCTGTCTATACTTTATATATCACATTGCACTTTTTCTGCTCTTTTTGCATTTCTGGTTGGACGCAAACTGCATTTCGTTGTCTTTGTACTTGAACTCTGCACAATGACAATAACGTTGAATCTTTCTGTCTTTCTTCTAAAACAGGAGCCCAGCTTTTAAACTAGTTTAGGGACTTAGGCAGGTGGCTTGGATCTTATTCCACTGGGTGAAAAACTAATGGAAGTGCTGTTTTGTCCTAATTTCTCACTAAGCTTCATCTGCTCTGCTCTCCTGTTCCTCCGGGGTTTTAACAAAAGTCCGGCAGTCGCTGTCAGATTATTCCTCCCACCATATGTTTCAACAAGAGAATCACAGATTATACTGACCACAGCCATCACGTATTCCTAAACGGGCCTGGACTTCTTTGAGAGTTTCCTGAAAAACAGTCATTTAACCCTTGTGTTGTCTTCCCGTCGACCATGCAACTTTTGGTTTTTCTGGGACAAAATTTAAAATTAAAACCATAAGACACACTTTTCGCTTTTCTTTCTGAGTTGTTTTGTCACTTTTCCCGATGTTCTTTATCACTTTTCATGATGTCTTTGTAGATTTTTTTTTTCAGACTTTTTTGTCACTTTTTCCAATGTTCTTTTATCAATCTTCTTCTTTAAATGCTATAAAATTGACTAAAACACCCAAATTCAATGAAAGTAATGAAGTGATCATTTATTTATCTTGTGAAGAGCGTTGTACGGAACCATCCACGTTATTTTTTTGACAATTTGGTTGAAAGAAACCTAAATTTCTGATATAGAAACTTTTTGAAAATGGGTAAAATTTGACCCGAGGACAACAGGAGGGATAAAGCTTTAGTGCGTAACTTTTTGATATTAATGAGCGTCCGTTACATTCAAGCGTTGCCAAATGAGTTGCTACAAAGCTAATTAAGACTACCAGCTCCACACAACTCTCTCTGTAAATGTCAGTATGGCTATCTTCAGAAGATTGTGTCGTCCGGTGACTTTCCCGCGCAGAAACTCGAGTGAAGATAATGACCTCTTCTGAAGAGTCCATCATGTTTCTTTACTCCTCCGTGTCCTCCTTGGCTACTAGCAACTGCCTGATGGAGGTGGACACACGTTCGTGATCACATAAGGCTTGAACTACGCACTACAGCTTTAACTTGAACGGTGGGAAGGTTTGTATCATGTGGATGCACCAACAGTGCTGTTGTCATTACTTAGAATTCCTCATGGGGGCGACAGAAACTACGCACTACATCTTTAATGTGACACAGATTATAAGGACGATGTATCTCCAGATGTGTTGATGTTGCATGTTTGTAATAAATAATCTTGGGGAGATGTGCACAAAATGATCAACTAGAACAGTGGTCTTTACTATTTTTTCATGAGAGCCACACTGATGGGACAAAGTCAATAGGAGAGCCACTTTTACGGCAAATATATCAAAAGTTACATCCAGTCATAAATAGCATGTCTGCTTATCAACCTGTCATCCCTAAACATACAATATGCCATGCTTTCTACATTAGCCCATCATGTATCTAAACGACCAAGAGCACATTCGGCGTAAAGAGCTAGAAAGACCCAAAGACCCAAAACAACTCAACAACAGAGCAAGTTTAAATATCCTTTCTAGTATATATATTTCCATCTTGTAATGCCACTGTTTTGGGTATATTTTAAATATAAAGTATTTGTAATAGAGCAGACTTAGGGTTATGTTAGAGCCCTGCTTGTTTTTATGAAATATCGGTATTGACTGCATGATCACTGTATTATTTACTGCCACGCGAGCCACAAATTAAAGCTTGGCGAGCCACGCAATGAGTACCACTGAACTAGACCAACGCATTCTGAAGAATGGCTTCGTATGATATCGTACAAAAACGTACGCTCAACATTCGTATGATATCCTACGAAATTAGGCGACAAGTCCAACAAAAGGTGATTGTCTGCGCTGACGTTGTTTAGATACAAGATTCTTATAGGCTACATTTACATCACTACGTTTTGGTTTAACAAGCTATATCTTTGTCTACGTTTCCCCCTCTCATTCCCCCTGCTCTGGTGTTTCCCCCTCTCATTCCCCCTGCTCTGGCGTTTCCCCCTCTCATTCCCCCTGCTCTGGTGTTTCCGAGCCCCTAAACCAGAGACATTTGGAACCACTTCTGACCCGTTTTGGTTGGTAATCTGCTGGGTTGTGTTGCAGTCTCAACAGCTGCTAACGGAGACCTTTGGCAACACCGACGCTGACGCCAATGTTTCTCCGTCCTGATTGGGTCTTATCGGTCACGACGTCTCGTTCTCTGAGACTTAAAGCTACTAACGTTACCAATTTAACTACCAGCAACAGGCGGAGTCTCCGCGCTGCCTCCTGTTTATGCCCAGTATACCAGGATGTTGATGAGATATGAGGTTTGGGCGTGTTAGTTCATCTTCTACTGCAGCTAAAAACACTTGGTACACAGAGATAGTACTCAGAAGACAAATGAGGAACACTGAAGGCCGCTAAGCCTCCTCCTAAATCAAAGACATCATTCTGTGATATAGAGACATGAGGGCGTGACCTCTGTGTCCTTTCAGCCCTGCATCATTGTTTCCAGGAGACTGGCAGTTTAAATGGCTCGTTAATGGTTGTTGTGGTGTGATTAGCGAAGGGTTAAACTCACTAGCCTCCTCTCTCCGGCGCTGCAGGGATGGATTGGATTATGCCTCTCCCCCCCTCTCTGTTATCAGCAGCAGAGGGGGTCGACCCTCCCCTGTAGAATAGCCCGCGCTACAGATGGCGGAGTAAATTAGAGTCTGCACGCTAGGATCCGGATCAGAGATAAAACCCCGAAAGCAGCCGAGTCAGCCTCAGGTGGACGTCTCGAAACAATTTGACTTAAGGCACTACAGGTGAATAGGGCAACATTTTTAACATAAAGATATCACATATCACCATGAAACTTTACCAGTTGATTACTCACATGAATAGGAGAAAAAAATGTAATGCAAGTTTTCTGTAATTTTATGTTTAAATATGCTAATTAGGCTATATCTAATTAAATATGAGATAATTTGCATATATTTTGAAGCAAAGAATCTGACCATTGAAAAAAAACAAGGATCAAAATTCTTTTTGCATTCTGTTGATATATCAATTAAAAGACATTTACAGAGGGGATTATGAATATCTCCTTTTGTTACCCAGTAAATCAGAAAATACTGCCAATAGCCTTAAATAATTTACTTCTGCCCTATTTTCAGGCACAAAATGTCATATAAATCAGGCCAAGAATGACATATCAACAAATCCCTCTGTAGAAACCTTCAAAATATAGTTAGGAATATGACTGTAAAGTTTGGTGAATGTAGGTGCTACAAGTGGAGATTCTTCGCTCAAAGTGTGAGAAAAAACTCATGTTGAGAAAACGGCCTTTAAGATTTTTATGGCAAAATTCCACTAATTTCTATTGAAAGTCATGAATTACAGCCAAAATATGCCTCTAAGGTCCAAGTAAGATCCATGTATCACTGTTTAATGCAGAAACGTCCAAAAGACGTCAATTTATTGTCCTTGTTGAACGTCAAAAGACATCCACTGAGGAGCAGGGATGAACGTTGTTGGGACTTTTAAATGTCCACTATTGAGTAATTGTAAATGTTATAGCATTCCTCCTTTAAGTGTTTCCAGCTCTAATATCATCTCGCAGCGAGACTTCCTTCCAGCGGCGCCGCTGAGAGACGACAGACTCCTGGCGTCTGCCAATCCACAACAAACGCAATAAGCCAATTAGAGATAACTATCACAGAACTTAATTGAATTAGTATCGCTGATGTGCCATCCCTCTCTTTTCATTTAGGCTCTCTGTCTCTCTCTCCCTCTTTGACTTTATCTCTCTCTCTCTTCCTGCCTCTCTCTCTCCCTCTTTGTCTCTCTCTGTCTCTCTCTGTCTCTCTCAATTTCAATTTTCTATTTCAGTTTGCTTTATTGGCATGACAAAACAAAACATCTGTGTTGCCAAAGCATAAGAACAAACATACATATAAACAACAAGGAGTAAATACATCTGATATAATAATACAAGTAAACAGGATAATTATGATATAATTGCAGGGAATAAACTTATTCTGTGCATGTCACTCAAAGGGTCTCTCTCTCTCTCTCTCTCTCTCTCTGTGTGTCAACCCTTGTGTTGCTGTGTGAAATTGACCCGTTTTCAATTTTTGTTTTATATCAGAAAATATGAGACGTAGAAATAAGCGCTGAAAATGTAAAGAAGAAAAATTTTACAATTTAAAACGTTGGAAAAAGCAAAAACAAACTGAAAAAAAGGTGTTGAAAACGTTGAAAAAAAGGTTGACGGGAAGACAACACAAGGGTTAAAGTAGACTGAAAACCAGACTGTGTGTCGTGTTTGTGGCGACTGAGGAAACGCCTCGATGCAGCTGAGGTGGGGACAGTCATCCAAACGTCTCCAGTGTGGACAAATCACACACCATTGTATTTTATATGAAAGTATTGGATGGTCTTCTCTCCAAAAAAAAAAAAACGTGATACAAACTGGTATCTCTTTCTCTATAAGGCTGTTATTGGAAAACTGCCATCGTACCTTACAGAACTTCTCTGTTACTCAGAGAAACATTATCAGACTCGCTCTGCTGAGACTTCCTCTTCCACAAGCTCGGTCGGAACTTGGTAACACTGCTTCTGGTTTTATTGCACCCGACCCCTGGAACAAAATTCAACACTTTCTTAAAATCAACTCAATTGTGCCTCTTGGACAATTTCCAAATCTGGTTCTTAACCTGCAAACGTCTCCTTGTAACTGCTTTACATAATTGCATAATTTTGCAATGAGGGTCGGCCCTCAGTGATCTCTCGAGGATAAATAAAGGTTGAATGAATGAATAAATCAGAAAATGCCAACCGTTTGTTTTAGAGTGGAATGGAAAAATGAGCAGGAACAAGGGGGGGCAGACCCATTTTAAATCTACTGATTTAAATCAATGTTTGAAGAAGGATTAAGATCCTTTACTGCAGTAAAAGTACGACGATGTAGCTGAGGTGGGAACAGCCGTCGTAGCAGAAAGTACAGCATCACGTACGGTGGCGTTTTGTGCCGTCTTCTTCCCAGCGTTGGACGCTAGTAGTTCTCGCCACTAGCAGGTATCGGTTTCTCTTCACTGACCACTGACGAGCAAAGAAAACAGGCACCACCCTCCAACAATGGCTGCACCTGATTGGACGAACTCTTCACCCGTGTGGCTGTCTGCTGCCGGATTTCAAAACAGATAAAAACGTGGAGGCTGGTTTGGAAACTCTCTCTTATTTTTACGAAAGTAGTTTACCGAAATGTGTTTCTGAAAAACATTTTATGTGAGAAATAATCTGCAGCTGCTGATTCGATCTTCATTTCAGATCGACAATGGTCATTTTAAAAGATTTTCAGGAGTTTTCCAGAGGTGGCGACTAGATCTGGACGCTCCTGATTTTAACAAAGTAGCCTGCATTCAACTTTATGCAAATAAGGAGCAAGCAACACGGCACCATGCCTCCCTAGAAAGTCGGCGTGACGCTCCCAGAATGCATTGCCCGGCTGCTTACAGAGACAATCAATGGAAAGTGTGGACAAGGTGCCGCCTGCGGACACGTACCATCACAGTTTGGGCCCTCCAGACGGAGTGGACGAATCAGAAAATGCCAACTTTGGGTTTTAGAGTAGACAGGAAAAAAAGAGACTGTGGGGCAACATCAGGGGGGAGGACACGTTTTTATATATGCATATTTTAATCAGCGGTGAAAAAGATGTTCCGATCTTTTACTGCAGTAAAAGTACGACAACAAGTCCTCCAAACCAGTGTTCCTCAAACGGGGGTACGTTTCCCACTTTAAAGGACTGCAGGCCAAATCCGGCCCCTCGCAAATTCTGATCCGGCCCGCATATCAATTTAGGTTCACAATACATTTTGGCCTACCTAGTTGTGCGCCAAACCAAAAACATGGGAAACTGTTTTTCAACTTGCAATTACGCAACACTCAAAGCAGAATTTGCCGACTATGAGACTCAGAAATCTCCCCAGAACCAGAAGCAGAGAGTTTACAGATTCCGGCTGTGAAAGAGCTTGTTGTGAGTCAGCTGGGTGGTAGCCTACTTAGAAAATTTAATAATTGTTTTGCTTGATTTGCTAAATTCTAGGATGGCTTTGGAACTTTTTTGCTGACTTTTTCAGAGCTTTATGAGGATCAAACTGTAAGTGAGAAGACTATATGAGACATGCAATAATTGAGTCAAAGATATTTGACTTTTTCAATGAAATAAAAGCACGTCAATAAACTCTACATGTCTGGCCCTTGATGAGATTCTCTTTTTTCAATGTGGCCCCTTAGCAAAATTGAGTTTGACACCCCTGCCCTAGGGGTACTGTGGAGGCCTGCAGGGGGTACGTGTCCCCCTAGGGGTACTTTGGAGGACTGCAGGGGGTACGTGTCCCCCTAGGGGTACTTTGGAGGACTGCAGAGGGTACGTGTCCCCCTAGGGGTACTTTGGAGGACTGCAGGGGGTACGTGTCCCCCTAGGGGTACTTTGCAGGCCTGCAGGGGGTAAGTCAGATTTTTTCCAAAATGCTAATTTAAAAAATATGTCATGCAAAATTCATAAAATAATGAATGAACTAAGGGATGGATTCTAAACATTAAATGTAGCATTTAAATGTGTTACAAGACCGTTGTACCAGACCATTGTTCCTCTTTACTTACAGCTTTTCTACCAAAAATGTGACGTTTTTGTTGCCTTCTTTGGACCTATTCTTGCCTTCCTGGGTTTTTCCTCTAAGTTTTAGTCACTTTTGTCGACCTATAGTGTTGCCTTACTTCCTTCCTTCTTTTCACCGCATATTCCAGGTTTTTGATGTTTAAAAAAAGTTTTTGTCTCATTTTTCCATCAGCATTTAAATGTTTTTTCAGTAACAAGGCTGTTGTTTACTAAATCTATTGCTGACATCGCTGTATCTTTATATAGACTTGTTTTTATACCAAAACTTATTTGCGAATACCAAATCCACTGGTTGAGATTGTGCTGACTCCTCCTCCCATCCTCAGTCCATGAACCCAGTAAACACATGAATGAAGTAAACAGGGACTGTCCTTCCTTTGCCGTACCTGAAGTTGCTGCATTCTGGCTGCTGTCTGGAGATTCCTTCATGCACAACTCGTATTCTTTCACATGTTTCGTACCAAATGTTGTAACAGCGGCCATGTTGTGTATAGTTTAGGGTCCTCGCCACCACCAGACCAATCAGCATTGAACAGACTGAACATGTAGCTGGACTTGAATGGCCTTCTTTTGACTGAAAGTACTGCCAAACAACAACTTTTTCTGCTCACCAGTTCCATTTTCACTTCCTCTCAGCCTGCTGCATTGAACGCTCCACCTACGTAAACACCTTCCCGTAATCAACGGCGCCGTCATTACGGTGACCAGCATAGCGTGCGTAGTGCAAGCATAGGGTTCGGTTCGGTGAGAATAAATTCTAAGGGTTCCAGAGAAACCGAACCCCGTCAAAAAGCTCAGATTTTCGTCCGAATCCAAACCCGAATCCTGGATTCGGTGCATCCCTGGTAATCCCTGAGAACATGTTTTCAACATGAGCAAAATAAAAATGTCCTATGTGAACATGCAATGACAATGAAGGCATTCATTCCTTCATTCATTGATTACACATCTAGTTGGTCAGAATCAGTTTGGATTGGAGTTCATCAATTCATTGATTGATTGACTTTACTATTCCCAATGGGAGACTGCAGCTATTTAAAATAGATTCACAGTGGCCCAATCCCAAAGTGAGCCCTGAGGACTAAGGACTAAAGACTCACAGACTTAAGTGATCTCAGGTGCTAAGTGAGTGAGTGAGTGTGTGAGGCCACATGGGCTCAGGTAGGTATAAATGGGATTGGGACAGCACTTCACCAGATCACATGTTACCTTGGCAACGTTAAATAACAAAGATGTTGCTGACACTTGCCGGTTTGGGAATTTTCATTTTAAGTTTGTTGCTTTCCACATGGCCGAGGCCCAGGAGACGGCTGCCTGATTCCACATTATTTCAAACTTGTTTTACCAGCTGGACACCAGGTCGGTCTGTCCTGTGGTCGTGTGTCGGGCTGTTGTTTACCTTTTGTAATTTCCGGATTCCCCTACGGTCTCCGCGGTAAACGTCACAACGCTTTGAACTGTGGGTAATTCCCTTTGGTGAAGTCTGCATCGATGCAGACTCACGGAAAGGGCTCGGTAAGTGTGTACTCAAACCCTCACGCCCTTTGAAATTCGACACTGGGACAACCCTAAGCCCTTACGAATTTCGCGAGAACGCGCACCAAAGTCCGTGAGTCTGTGAGTCCGGACCTTGGGATTGGGCCATTGTTTCCCCAAGCGTTATGGAAGACTTAGGTGCATGTATTTAGTGAGGGGTTCAGGCGTCCTTCCTCAGGAAAATGTTCTTTTAAAAAAAAAAAAAAAAATGTAATTTCCCAACATACATTTTGTGTCTCTTTGTGGGATTTTATTTCTGTGTTTTTGCGTCACTCACACATAGTCGTATTGTGTATCTTTTTGGTCATTTGTGTTTCCTTTAGGGTTGTTTTGGGTCTCTGTGGTCATTTGGCGTCTCTTTGCGTCCCTTTTTCACATTATTTTGTGGCAATATTATTCCAATATCTGTGGCTAAAACGGAAAAGCTAGAGCAGATAATAAATACATAAAACTCAAAAAGCTTAATGACAAAACATGCTAAAGAAGTCCAACTACACTCATTAGATCTGAGAAAAGTCCTTTAGTTATATTCTTGCTCGGTGGCTGCATCTACACCATATAATGGCGGGAAAACCCTTGATTTTATGTCCTTCAATCTGTCCTCGTGTATAGTCTTGCATTGCCCAAAACCACTCTGGGTTGTTTGCATTTCTTTAAACCAATCACAATGGTCTTTGGCGGCGCTAAGCTCCGGACGCAGCGACGGTGGATCTGCTAAATAGTCTCAGGAAGGAACTTGTTCTGGTGGAACATTTGCACCCCGCAGAAGAAAACTCCACATACAATATTACATGAAGTTAACTGTTGACACAATACAGTAACGTGAGATATTTAAATTAGCTGGACACATGGTTAAACCTCATTGGCTCATACCAGCGTATCACCGTGTGTACTTCGTCCACAGCAATAGGGCTGAACGATAGAGAGAAAATATCTTTTTCGCATTATTTTGACTGATACTCGCGATTTGATTCATGATATTGGAAGGAATGATCATTTTGAAAAAAAAACTAGATAAACGTGTCCGTGTACACGAATCAATACATTAAATAACGCTGACACTTTCACAAACTGCCGTGAGACTGGGTTGTTTAAACACAGGTAATTCAGCTTCACGTTGTTTCCTTCACCCCCATCGGCCTCGTTCTCCTTTGACTCACATCAGAGCCTGAAAAGAAAATGACTTTCCCCTCAGTGTGTCGCCGCAGCGCGGAGCTAATTGAAAGTTGAAAGCAGGAATCAGTTCAAAAGAAGCCACGTTTTCTGTCTCCAGACAACCTGTCCGATCACGATAGCCCACGAATCTCGCTTCAAGAGATGTAACCCAGATGAGTCCCAGAGAAGAGATAATAACTTCACCTTTGATTTCCTCCTCCTGAGATCTAATTACAGGATGAGATGATGTACAAATTAAACTCCTGTGTGATTACTGTCGGCTCGCGACGGATCACAGAAAACTGATGAGAACATTTAGATGTGTGAATAGATGTTCCTGAAATACGACGGCAGATTTCTGTGACGAGGAACTGCACTGACGAAAGTTTATATCCGTTGAATTTGGCTTTAATTAAAACAGATTTGGGCTGGAATGAGGAGTCCGTGTTTGATTGGTTTTCTGCATTATTAAACTCTAAATCAGACATATCTGAGCTAAACCAGTTTCCCAGCTGTGAAGTAGCTTTTACTTTTTCCTTTCTTCTTTTCAGTTTGTGCTCGTATATAATCGCAAACGTATGAAAGTAATGATGAGAAAGGTTTGGACACGCTTTCTCATTCACTTGGATGGGAAAGTGTGTCCAAACCTGTGGTGTAGTCTATGTGATACGCAGTATACCCACTAAGAAAGCTCCAGGGTTTCCATATACCCACTTAAAAATGCCCAAAGACATGTAACAACATACTTTCCATTATAGTTTTGATATATTTTGAATTGTCACTGTGTTTTTCTTCTTCATTTAGGCTAAATAAAGGTATATCCACTGTAAATTGGTGCATAAAAGTGTATCAGAATACAGGAAATGAAGTCTTTGATGCTCAAAACTTCCCTGGGGGAGGACACCCAGATCCCCCAATATGATATCGCCCCGCCTCCCCCAGAGGCAGATTCTGGCTATATATATACATATATATATATACATATACACACATATATATATACTCACCTAAAGGATTATTAGGAACACTCTACTAAGACCGTGTTTGACCCCCTTTCGCCTTCAGAACTGCCTTAATTCTTGGTATTGGCACTGGTGGCAAGGTGCTGGAAGCATTCTTTAGAAATGTTGGCCCATATTGAGAGGATAGGGTCTTGCAGTTGATGGAGATTTGTGGGATGCACATCCAGGGCACGAAGGTCCCGTTACACAACATCCCAAAGATGTTCTATTGGTTTGAGATCTGGTGACTGTGGGGGCCATTTTAGTACAGTGAACTCATTGTCATGTTCAAGAAACCAATTTGAAATGATACAAGCTTTGTGACATGGTGCATTAACCTGCTGGAAGTAGCCATCAGAGGATGGGTACATGGTGGTCATAAAGGGATGGACACGGTCAAAGAAACAATGCTCAGGTAGGCTGTGGCATTTAAACAATGCTCAATTGGTACTAAGGGGCCTAAAGTTTTACAAGAAAACATCCCCCATACCATTACACCACCACCACCAGCAGCCTGCCCAGTGGTAACAAGGCATGACAGATCCATGTTCTCATTCTTTTTACGCCGAATTCTGACTCTACCATCTGAATGTCTCAACAGAAATCGAGACTCATCAGACCAGACAACATTTTTACAGTCTTCAACAGCCTCATTTTCCTATTTTTAGTGGAGATGAGTGGTACCCGGTGGGGTCTTCTGCTGGTGTAGCCCATCCGCCTCAAGGTTGTGCGTGTTGTGGCTTCACAAATGCTTTGCTGCGTACCTCGGTTGTAACGAGTGGTTATTTGAGTCAAAGTTGATCTTCTATCAGCTGAAATCAGTCGGCCCATTTTCCTCTGACCTCTAGCATCAACAAGGCATTTTCGTCCCCAGGACTGCAGCATACTGGATGTTTTTCCTTTTTCAGACCATTCTTTGTAAACCCTAGAAATGGTTGTGTGTGAAAATCCCAGTAACTGAGCAGATTGTGAAATACTCAGACCAGCCCGTCTGGCACCAACAACAATGCCACGCTCAAAGTTGCTTAGATCACCTTTCTTTCCCATTTTGACATTCAGTTTGGAGTTCAGGAGATTGTCTAGACCTGGACCACACCCCTAAATGCATTGAAGCAGCTGCAATGTGATTGGTTGATTAGATAATTTCATTATCGTGAAATCTTATAGGTGTTCCTAATAATCCTTTAGGTGAGTGTATATATACAGTGCAGTATACCCACTACAATACATCAGACTATACCACTGGTAGGCCTACATACCTTTGACTGTTACTGTATATGGTTTAAAATCAATGACCTTTGAAATATAAAAACTATAAGTGGAAAGCAAAATTAGTTACTGTATTGAGTCAACAGTTAACTTCATTTAATATTGTATGTGGCGTTTTCTTTTGCGGGTTGCATATGTTCCACCAGAACAAGTTCCTTCCAGAGATTATTTAGCAGAGCCACAGTCACTGCGTCCGGAGCTTAGCGCTGCCCAAGACCATTGGGATTGGTTTAAAGAAATGCAACTCAAACTGTTTTTTTCTCCTATCCCAGAATGCATCTGTGGTGAAGCCAGACCTTAGGCCGGTTACACACTGGACGCGTCACGCGAGCGTGTCGGCCGCATGGCGTGTCCGTTTATATTTCGGCTCCCATGTTAACAGGTTAGAGCTTACACACTGCCGGCGTGAGACACGTGCCTGCTAGAAATACAACAGACGCCTATTTTTCACGCAAGACGCAAGCGTGTTGGAAGGGTTTCCAGGCAAAATAGAATAGGAAAATATGTTTATATGTCATTTAGACACAAACACATATTAACAAATGACATGTTGATGTTTGAAAGCCTCTAGGTTTTGATATAAATGCAGATAGGCCTATATGAATGTAATTTCTTTTTAATCGATTTTCTAATATTGCACCTGTCAATACAAAATGAAATATTCTGTAGCCTATTTTGCCGTCAATACTGCCGACGTTGTCTTTGCTGTAATCAGATCAGTATATATTTATGTTTAACATGGTATTTCATTTTATCAATGGGAACCATCCATGTGTCCAGACAAGGCTAGCAGCAGCAGCGCCGTGTCAGACACGTTTCTGGTGTGTAAAGACAAAATCCACGCAGCTGACACGCATCTGACACGCAACAGAAACGCCACGCTCACGCCACGCCTGCAGTGTGTAACCGGCCTTACTCCGCAGCGCTGTGGAGATAGAGGTGGGAATGCGAGACTACCAAAAATCACGTCTCCTTTATTGCGGTGTAATCGGCGTCATGTCCTGCAGGTTCTAGAGAGGACTACGGTGTTTAAATTAATTTTACGTTATATAGAACATTACTGTATTGGTTTCTTTTGTAATGTGAAGGTATGTAGATCTTTTAAAAGACAAGTATGTCTCACGTGGTATTGGTTTGCCCTCTTACGGATATAATAGACAAAAATAGATATTTGAATATATTCAAACCTCTGTGTTTTTTAGAAGGAACTCCATCTTAGTCAGGACTTACTGTCGGGAATGAAATAAAACTTAGCGATATGACATTGCAGCTTAAATCATCATTAAGTATTTATTCATGAGTCCTAAACTCTCTGTTTTAATATCATTCATGTATTGTCCTGTTCTCTTTAGTCAGCGACACAGATAAACGATTTTTCTCTCAGTTTCTCTTCAAACGCACCATGCTGTTTCCCATCATGCCTTGCCCTCTCCCTCACCGTGGGTCTCGCTTCATTGATCACCAATCAGGCTCCGAATCCATTGAACCGTCGATGTGTTAATGAAGTGGACCGATGTGAGACCTGCAGATTTAATCCTTCAATACAGAAAGCTATTGATAAATCTCTCCTCTCAAAATCCAAAACCTCACGGTGACAATCGATTCAGCCGAGCCACGGATCAGAGAACAAGCTTACCAAAGCAACTCGTATTGATTTGACCCCCCCCCCCCAATATGTCCTAAAGTTGATTCAGAGTTGATCTATAAGAACCAAGCCGCCGGCGCAGTAATCACGGATCAGAGAAATAGATATTAGCTGGTAATAACATGGTTGGAGAGCTGCATCAGAGGCTCAGAAACCACCCAGCACTGCAGCTCTGTGATAAGACAAGACTCCTCGAAATAATCATATAAAAAATAACTAAAACAGGCCAAACCTCTGCCAAAACCATGTCCTATCTCACAATGAGGGGGGATAGGGTTATGATCCTCAAAATCCCAACGCATTCTCATGAATGGGTTCGTATGTCGTACGAAAACGTATGTATCTTTTAATTCGTATTGATTTTGATGACTTTTCCAACGTTTGTGTACCTTTTTAAGGTAATGTTACTTGTTTTTGCATTATATGGATTGGCCACTTTGTATATTGCTGATCTCCTTACCCTACATCACTCCTCCAGGAGCCTAAAGGCCCTAACACACCAACCAGACGGCCAACCGTCGGCAGAAAAGGCAGTCGGACTGATCAGTCGGCTCCCCGAGGTCCAAAAAGTGCCTCAGAACACACCGAAGCCACGCCGACTTGAGCGTATCGTTATCTGTATCGTCGCCTGAAAAATGAAAACCGGAAATGACGAACGCGTCACGACCATAATGGCGGCTCGTTCGGAATACGTTTTGCAACACGACTGAAGCGTGGTGTAGCGACGTCATACATCCATGGTTGATGCTCCACGCCCCTTGACCGGCAGCTGATTGGACGAACGCGACACGTGGGTCTGGCTACTCCAGAATTTCAAAACGACCATCATGGCGGCTCGTTGGGAATACGATCTTGTACTAGCAAAACGTGTTTCTGAAAACATTTTAAGAGAGAAATAGGCCGGGTGCAGTTGCTGAAGTCTTCATTTCAGATCAACAAAGGTCAGTTTGGAAGATTTTCGTCAGATTTTGAGAGACTCTAGTCCTGCTCGTCATTTCCGGGTTAGCGCTCCACCAATCAGATGGGTCATTGAGTCCGATTGCCCACTGGCCTGATTTAACAAGTCAAATCGGCCCAAATTAAAGCCGACGGCTCCTCCAACTGATGACGGCACGGAACACACCGAACAGACTCGAGTCACCGACAGACTGTCCAACGGCCGATTATCGGGTTGGTGTGTCAGGGCCTTTAGTTCGTCTGATCAGTTCCTTTTAGCTATTCCACAGTCTGGGATGAAAACAAAGGGTGATTGTGCCTTCTCCATTGTGGCCCCGAGATTCTGGAATAAACTTCCCATTCATATTAGGTCCTCCTCTACTGCCGAGATCTTTAAGTCTTGTCTTAAAACACATTTTTTATTCTTTGGTGAATGAGTTAGTTTAGGGACATTTGTAGATAAGTGTGTTGTCTGCATGATGTTCATTGTGTCTATATTTTCATTGTCTTCCTCCCTATTCCTTCCCATAATATAACTTAGTACAGCACTTTGTTCAGCCTAGGTTGGTTTCAAATATTCTCTATAAATAAAGTGACTTGACTTTTAACAATGTTATTTCACCCTTTATACAACACTTTATTCAGGTTCTTTTTTTTCGTTGTTGCTTTTTTTACATCCTGATGAGGCATGGACGAGTCCAATTGGGGCACGGACATGTCCTGATGAAATAAACTTTGAAAGACTCGGAGGACAAAGGACAGCGACTGCCGTCCCTCTCATCTCACTGTCAGTGTGTGTATCTGGGCGTGTGCTGGTGACCGCAGGGGTTGATGGGAATCTGTTCCTCTCAGCCGTCTACACGGTCGGACTAAATGATATCGACAGCTGCTGTGTCACCGCTCATCAGCTGCTCAAGGACACAAGTGTGTGTGTGACCGCTGCCGCCTTTGTTAGAACAGAAAAACACATTCGTGTCCCGGGAGGATCTGTGTTTTAATCCAAACCACAAATCTTTTTTTCTAATCTTAACTAGTCACTTTGGTGTCCAAACGTTAACTGTCGTAGCCGCATGGCGCTCACCTTGTGTCGGCTAAACTCAACTGTAACGGCCTCTGAAAGGACTGCATCTCTCGGCGCTCTGACCTGCATAACACCTAGACTTAACCACTGGTTATTTTGGGTTTCTTTGTGGTCATTTTTCAACTCTTCGTAGTCAGTAAAATGTTAAATGTAAATGTAAAAAAAATCTATATATATAAACATTTTGGCAGAACTTTGTCTGTTGTTGTCTTGACTCTTTTTGTTGTCATTTTGCATCTCCTTTAAGTCATTTTGTGTCTCTTTGTGGTACTTTTGTGTCTCTTTGTAGTTGTTTTGCATCTCTTCGTGGTCGGCGTGCGTCTCTTTGAGTGTCATTCTTCAGCTGAAGGCCAGACGGGGCTCCTGACACTTACAAGCGCCTTCCCACTGGCACTTGAAATCAGCTCTGATACGGCTGCAAAACGACCGGAAGTCATTAATTTCCTATGGGATCCGTACGAGTGCGTTGCGAAAAAAATCGTGTCAGTTGGTCATCTGGATGCATTAAAAAATGTAACTCTTGCGACAGGCTATGGACGGTTCCTATCCGACAATTACAACAGAAGTTAGCGTTTCTATGGTACTGATAAACAAACCTGCTAATGCTAATTGGTTAGCTAGCAACAGCCATCGAACTATGACATTATACCGCTGTATATCACATTTAACCGATCTGACATGTCAACGTCCTGGGCTACTTTTCTCCACGCAGCAGCCTTTCTGTTTATATCTCTATAGCCCTCATCAGAGAGGTCATAGAGAATCATACATTCATACACTTATCAGTCGTTCTAGTCTCTCAGCCATTTTTGTGAGTCGTTTCCGATGCTTTTCAACGGTGTAGTACGACGTCCGCTGGGGGCGTATTGCGTATTACGGAACTGATTTCAAGTGCCAATGGGAAGGGGACATTGGGGCCCCGGGGCATGTAGTTAGGCCCACTCAGTAATCCATCCATGCATGTGAACGACAAACTCAACGGTCTGTTATCTACTTTTGGTACACAATAGAAATATTCAAGTGAATAACCAGAACCCTCTAACTGTTTAATATGCAAAACAATCAAGATGTTGCTCAAATGTTATTATCAACGGTGTAGGTTTAACCTTTTGAAATTAATCTCTTAAAATCACAGTAGAGAGAGAAACAGCACACGAACAAGCCTGAATACAGACTGGTTTAACATATTGAATGCATTTCTTGAGAGCCTGGTGGGAAAGAAACAACACGTGTGGGCGGATAATTTCAGCTCAAAGCCACCGTACTGCCTCGCACACGCATGACTGCTGCTGCCCTTAAAGTCTGAACAAACTCATCTGAATATCTGAATGATAATGAGTCAGTTATACAGCAGCGGTGCAGTCAGTGAAATAAGATCAGTGGGACTGTCTGAGTGGGTTGAAATCAGCTGTTTTATAGAGCAGAGTTTGGTCCGCTACGACTCGGCCAGTCGTCGCAATGTCTTGAAGTGTTGAACACAAATAGTTTCTGTCAGTCAGACTGGTCTCATGAAGTGGCGTACAAATTTGTATGCCTCATTTTGGCGTGTTATCAAGACGCATCTTCGCTTTTTAGCGTGTTTATCCATGCTGTTTGGCCTCCACTGACTTACATTACCTTGCGATTGCCGTAGCGAGTAGTATGAAAGGGTGAAAATCCACATAGGGAGGTTGGACGGGGGGGAGGATGGGTCAAACACAGGACTTTCACCCAGGAGAGCTGGGATCGGGTCCCACGTGTCCACACGTTTCCTTTGTGTCCCGTGTGTCACGTTTCTTAACTCAACCGTCGCTTTGTTTTAGCGATATGTTTACGTCCGCTGTATACAGCTTAGACATACACGCGGATAGCTCAAAATGCATACAGATAACACGCCACTTGGCATAAGAAAGTGGCCGTGCGTGTTTACGCAAAGTCACGATGCCATGTTGCAGTGGTGATGGGTTTGAATTCGTCAGCTGTATATAGCACAAATTCATGTATGGGCGGAGTTAGCTCCTAACTCCTTCAGCTGCACGGCTTCCAATAAAGGCTGCTCTCTGTATCCTCGGCCATAGCTCCTCGATGATCCCTCCTCGATGATCCCTCCTCGATGATCCCTCCTCGATGATCCGTCCTCAATGCGCGCTCCTCGGGGCAGAAATAAGAGCTTTGAGATGGCCTTCACCGAGGAGCGACAGAACATCTTCCGGTATCAACCGAGGACCGAGGAGTCGAGGAGCTGTCAGATAAGAGACATGAGATTCAGCCCTGGTAAGGAGGCAGGTTGGGCAGGACTTTCACCAGGGGTTCATGTCCCATTTGAAAAGAAAAGGACATCGTACGGTTTGGTGGACTTGTTGATAACGTTGCATTTGCACCTGTTGTGATTTTTTAAACTCAAAAGCCTCAAAGAAACATTTACTAAGCGTTTCCCTGCATCATGAACGGGTGGAAATACTCGTTAAAGCACAAGGAATACAACACAAGTCACAACTGAGGCTTAACGAGCAGAAATGAGTGGGCGATTAGTTGGAAGCTGAAGAAAGAAGATGTGGAGATTATCCAGAGAGCTGAACCCCACTGAGACAGAGATCGTTGAAATAAATAACAGAAGGTGGATTTCTTCTGAATCTACTTACTGTAATCTCCGCCGTTTAAGCTATTTAATTTCACTGCCTCCTTAAACCTCCAGCAATCAGACCCAATAAGTGTTTTTCGGCTTTCATGGCTGAATTTGTTTGCTTTTTGTTTGAGCATAAACTAGTGAAAAATATGAAACTTGATTAATACAGATGTGCAATTTCCACCGCTGGCCTTTTTGTCATTTGTTTAGGGCTGCAACCGACGATTATTACAAGATAATTAGATCCTTTTTGTTTCACATGTAACATGTTTCAAAATCACTAAACCCACCAGACTCCATGTAAATAATGGAGTCCAACAAACCAGACTACAAAATGATACAATTTTTCTTATCAGTCAGGGCTGAAATTCTTTTTGCATCCCTGGGTAGCTCAATATAAGAAAGAGGACCTAGACATACATACAGACATACATAAGCTGATTAACACCAAAGGACATACTGTACATACATGAAACATGACCACAAATGACATAAACACACAAGTAAGGAAACAAAGTATACATGTATAACAACAGAAAATGACAAAGTGAGTACATTCAGTAAAGAATAAACTAAGCTGACTATAATGAAGAGAAACAGCTGATACCTAGGGGATAAAGAGAGAGTTCCTGCCTAATAACCATCGCGTCCACAGAGTCATTTAAATACTCTGAGCTGTAATAATAAAGGACACACCTGTGCTCATTGTCGCAGGTGTGTCTGTGCTTTCAAACAGCGTGATCATAACCAGACGTGTATAAAGTACTAGAGACCCATACTTGAGTAAAAGTACAAGTGCTCTATCCATGTAAATAATCAGGACTTTTAGCGTGTATAGAGCAAGCATATCTCCACCAGACTCCATGTAAATAATCAGGACTTTTAGCGTGTATAGAGCAAGCATATCTCCACCAGACTCCATGTAAATAATCAGGACTTTTAGCGTGTATAGAGCCAGCATATCTCCACCAGACTCCATGTAAATAATCAGGACTTTTAGCATGTATAGAGCCAGCATATCTCCACCAGACTCCATGTAAATAATCAGGACTTTTAGCGTGTATAGAGCCAGCATATTTCCACCAGACTCCATGTAAATAATCAGGACTTTTAGCGTGTATAGAGCCAGCATATCTCCACCAGACTCCATGTAAATAATCAGGACTTTTAGCATGTATAGAGCCAGCATATCTCCACCAGACTCCATGTAAATAATCAGGACTTTTAGGGTGTATAGAGCCAGCATATCTCCACCAGACTCCATGTAAATAATCAGGACTTTTAGCGTGTATAGAGCCAGCATATCTCCACCAGACTCCATGTAAATAATCAGGACTTTTAGCATGTATAGAGCCAGCATATCTCCACCAGACTCCATGTAAATAATCAGGACTTTTAGTGTGTATAGAGCCAGCATATCTCCACCAGACTCCACATGTAAATGGGTGAATTAAGGGTTTATTTCAACCAAACCAGAGTGGTGATTGTTGCAACAGTGGAAAGACGAACCAAGACAGCTTCTGATAGTTTTATTTTGTTAAAAATAAAACAGTCCTGATTATTTACATGGAGTCTGGTGGAGTTTGGTGATGGTGATTTCGGGGCTGTTTAATGTTAAACTAAAAGGATCTTACTCTTTAACTAAAAGGTCTATCTCTGTAGGGATCCTTTCCATAATGTTGTCAGACACTTAGAATAATAATCTGAGTCTGTCAGCGGCAACAAACAGAACTTTTAGTGGACGCCGATTTACGGTACGCCCTTTAATGTTACAATGCAGCTTGTTTCTTGCTTAATACTGGACCAATTTCAAAAGATTGTTGTTCCCATCAGTCATGGGGAGAAAAAGGGTCAAGATTGGAAAAAAAACAAACACACAAAGTTACCCTTCAAAGACCAGAGAAACACCAAAAGGTAGACCCTCAGCTGTCATGTTAAAGACGAAGATGAGGCAAAACGAGTGAAAGCAGAGAAGAAAATGTTGTGCAGCCTAAAGTTTCATCACATCCCAACGGCCTTGAAGAGAAAGTTGATGAAACTCTCAGACACACTGCCAAACGTTTCCCTGTGAAATAATAACGGCAGACGCAACCGTCTGTTCCAACAATCAACAGGAAGTGGGTCGGTCGATGATAGCGCCTTCGTAAAACAACTTCTTTGACATGATATATACGTCACAATATTTGCTGCAGTATAACAAAAACACCATGTCTCTCTCTCTCTCTCTCTGTCTGTCTGATGAAAGTCTGTCTCACTGCAGTCACAGCTCCTCGAAGACAGAGCCGTTTTGTTGTGAAGGCTCGCCCCCTTGTGGACACTTTAAGTATTACTTTAATTAACACTAACCGGTTCAATGTGTGTTGTTTTCCAGCGCTGGAAGGAGTATTCAGACCCTTTACTGCAGTAAAAGTACTGACACCACTCTGTATACATACTCTGTTAAAAGTTAAAGTCCTGCAGTGAAAATGTTACTTCAGTAAAAGTCTCATCAGGAACATGTAGTTAAAGTATTAAAAGTAAAAAACTCTCCAGACCATGGTATAAGCATGACACACACACACACACACACACACACACATACACACACACACACACACACACACACACATTTATTTTACTGGCTATTTCATAATAGAAAAAGTAAAAGATATAGGGAGAAGCAACTCACTTTAATTAATTCACCGCTGGAAATAGTCCCAGCATTCAAAGTTTTGTAGTTTGTCTCTTTGTGGTCTTCATGTGTCTTTGAGGTGATTCTGGGTCTCTGTTGTCGATGTTTTGTGTCTCGTTCTGGTCATTTTGCGTCTCTCCCATAGTGGGTTCGGGTTTCTTCGAATGACATATTGCAGGTGAAGATGTTTTTGTGAAAGCATTTAAGTCTCTTTTTGGTCATTTTGTGTTCTCTTTTCAATAGTTTCTAATACATTTGTAATAACAGTTGTAGTAAAGTGAGTACATTTGGAAAAGAATAAAACCAAACAGACTACAAAATGATACAACTTTTATTATCAGTCAGGGCTGAAATTCTTTTTGCATCCCTGGGTAGCTCAATATAAGAAAGAGGACCTAGACATACATACAGACATACATAAGATGATTAACACCAAAGGACATACTGTACATACATGAAACATGACCACAAATGACATAAACACACAAGTAAGGAAACAAAGTATACATGTATAACAACAGAAAATGACAAAGTGAGTACATTCAGTAAAGAATAAACTAAGCTGACTATAATGAAGAGAAACAGCTGATACCTGGGGGATAAAGAGAGAGTTCCTGCCTAATAACCATCGCGTCCACAGAGTCATTTAAATACTCTGAGCTGTAATAATAAAGGACACACCTGTGCTCTGTGTCGCAGGTGTGTCTGTGCTTTCAAACAGCGTGATCATAACCAGGTGTATAAAGTACTAGACACCCATACTTGAGTAAAAGTACAAGTGCTCTATCAAAAAAGTGACTTGAGTAGAAGTAGAAGTGCTCTTTAAGCACCACACTTAAGTAGAAATACTAAAGTATTCAACATTTTTTGTATTTAAGAATTGCAAGTAGTTTATTTTAAAATCTACTACTCAAGTACTGAAAGTAAAAGTACAAGTATTGTGTTATGTAGTTATTAAAGAAAGCAGTCAAAGGTTTGAATATCATATTGTTTATATTGTTTCAAATGTTTAGCCTAAGGCTGTAGCCAAAGGAATTAACAAATATTAAATATATTATAATAAAAAATACAAAAATTAAAACATACAGCAATAAAATGTACAATTATCTCACTGTGCAAGTAAAATGAACATCCTAACCAGACACTTTAGTTTCTACATTGGGCTCGTGCGTTGTGCCAGCTGTCAATCACAGAGAAGTCACCTTAATTAACTCACAGGAACATTCCTGCGGCTGCTGTGAAGTCTTCCAAACTATGAGCTGAGCACAGTTCAGTGTCCCCGCTGCCTCGTAACCTGTTCTACATTTTATCAGCGCTGGAAGAAGTAGTCCGATCCTTGACTGCAGTAATAGTACTAACACCACACTGGAAAAATACTCTGTTACAAGTTAAAGTCCTGCATTGGAAATGTAACTTCAGTAAAAGTCTGTAAGTATCATCAGGAAAATGTAGTTAAAGTATTAAAAGTAAAGAAGAATCCTCCAATTGTAGAAAGTGTAAAGGATCCAACCAGTTGTGTGTTTAATGGTCCACACACACACACACACACACACACACACACACAAACACACACACACACACACACACACACACACACACACACACACACACACACACACACACACTTAATGGTCTCATAATGTCAGCGTGACTTGTAGCTGTTATATTGTCGGCTAGTTTACTTTAGAATCAAACATCAGATTTTATAAACTACATGTGTTAATGTGTGCAGGAATCTTAATGTGTAAAGTAACTAGTAACTAAAGTAACTAGTAACTAAAGCTGGAACAGACGAATGTAGCGGAGTAACTAAAGTAACTAGTAACTAAAGCTGGAATAGACAAATGTAGCGGAGTAACTAAAGTAACTAGTAATTAAAGCTGGAACAGATGAATGTAGCGGAGTAACTAAAGTAACTAGTAATTAAAGCTGGAACAGATTAATGTAGCGGAGTAACTAAAGTAACTAGTAACTAAAGCTGGAACAGATGAATGTAACGGAGTAACTAAAGTAACTAGTAACTAAAGCTGTACCAGATGAATGTAGCGGAGTAACTAAAGTAACTAGAAACTAAAGCTGGAACAGATGAATGTAGCGGAGTAACTAAAGTAACTAGTAACTAAAGCTGTAACAGATGAATGTAGTGGAGTAACTAAAGTAACTAATGCTGTAACAGATGAATGTAGTGGAGTAACTAAAGTAACTAGTAACTAAAGCTGGAACAGATGAATGTAGCAGAGTAACTAAAGTAACTAGTAACTAAAGCTGTAACAGATGCATGTAGTGGAGTAACTAAAGTAACTAGTAACTAAAGCTGGAACAGATTAATGTAGCGGAGTAACTAGCGTAACAGTAACTAAAGCTGTACAGAGAATGAAGCGGAGTAACTAAAGTAACTAGTAACCAAAGCTGTACCAGATGAATGTGAAGCGGAGTAACCAAAGTAACTAGTAACTAAAGCTGGAACAGATGAATGTGAACCGGGTAACTAAAGTAACTAGTAACTAAAGCTGTAACAGATGCATGTAGTGGAGTAACTAAAGTAACTAGTAACTAAAGCTGGAACAGATGAATGTAGCAGAGTAACTAAAGTAACTAGTAACTAAAGCTGTAACAGATGCATGTAGTGGAGTAACTAAAGTAACTAGTAACTAAAGCTGTAACAGATGCATGTAGTGGAGTAACTAAAGTAACTAGTAACTAAAGCTGGAACAGATTAATGTAGCAGAGTAACTAAAGTAACTAATGCTGTAACAGATGAATGTAGTGGAGTAACTAAAGTAACTAGTAACTAAAGCTGGAACAGATGAATGTAGCAGAGTAACTAAAGTAACTAGTAACTAAAGCTGTAACAGATGCATGTAGTGGAGTAACTAAAGTAACTAGTAACTAAAGCTGGAACAGATGAATGTAGTGGAGTAACTAAAGTAACTAGTAACTAAAGCTGGAACAGATGAATGTAGCGGAGTAACTAAAGTAACTAATGCTGTAACAGATGAATGTAGTGGAGTAACTAAAGTAACTAGTAACTAAAGCTGGAACAGATGGTAGTGGAGTAACTAAAGTAACTAGTAACTAAAGCTGTAACAGATGCATGTAGTGGAGTAACTAAAGTAACTAGTAACTAAAGCTTTAACAGATGAATGTAGTGGAGTAACTAGTAACCAAAGCTGTAACAGATTAATGTAGGCGGTAATTAAAGTAACTAGTAACTAAAGCTGTAACAGATGCATGTAGTGGAGTAACTAAAGTAACTAGTAACTAAAGCTGTAACAGATGAATGAGCGGAGTAACTAAAGTAACTAGTAACTAAAGCTGTAACAGATGAATGTAGTGGAGTAACTAAAGTAACTAGTAACTAAAGCTGTAACAGATGAATGTTGTTGAGTAACTGAAGTAACTAGTAACTAAAGCTGTAACAGATGAATGTAGCGGAGTAACTAAAGTAACTAGTAACTAAAGCTGGAACAGATGAATGTAGTGGAGTAACTAAAGTAACTAGTAACTAAAGTAACTAGTAACTAATGCTGTAACAGATGAATGTAGTGGAGTAACTAAAGTAACTAGTAACTAAAGTAACTAGTAACTAATGCTGTAACAGATGAATGTAGCGGAGTAACTAAAGTAACTAGTAACTAAAGCTGTAACAGATGAATGTAGTGGAGTAACTAAAGTAACTAGTAACTAAAGCTGGAACAGATGAATGTAGCGGAGTAACTAAAGTAACTAGTAACTAAAGCTGGAACAGATGAATGTAGCAGAGTAACTAAAGTAACTAGTAACTAAAGCTGTAACAGATGAATGTAGTGGAGTAACTAAAGTAACTAGTAACTACAGTAACTAGTAACTAATGCTGTAACAGATGAATGTAGCGGAGTAACTAAAGTAACTAGTAACTAAAGCTGGAACAGATGCATGTAGTGGAGTAACTAAAGTAACTAGTAACTAAAGTAACTAGTAACTAAAGCTGGAACAGAGGGAGAGACACTGAGACCAAGCTCGCTTTTCCAATGATTACAGCACAAATTAAATGAAATCACATTACAAATAATGTGATCATAAAACACAACCCAAATTAAAATATGTAAAAAAATACAAATGACAGTACATAACAATAACGAAAGAAATCTAATAATCACTGATGTAGGCGAATCACAGGGTATACAAGAAAACAAGGGTAATACAAGGGAAATACAAGGGTAAAAACAAGAGAGGTCCCTCTGTAACCCATTTTTAAGCATCGTCTTGAACGTCCAGATGGAAACGAGAATCCTGAAGCCAGTTCCACCAGTCAGGAGCCTAAAAGTTAAAAGCACTCTTTCCTAATTTACAATTGATGCACGGTGGAATAAGTGTGTGTGTCGGTGAACGGGTCTTTAAATCCAACACTGAAGGCCCTATTTTAACGATCTTAGCGTACAAATGGAACGCACCAAAGACTAGGGGTGTAAAAAACTTAATTTCACTAAGGGGCCACACTGGAGAATGAGAATCACATCAAGGGCCAGACACTAAGGGCCCTATTTTAACGATCTGAGTGCACGGTGTGAAGCGCCTGGCCCAGGTGTGTTCAGGGCGTGTCCAAATCCACTTTTACTAGTCGGGTCTGTGCGCCGGGCGCCTGGTCCTAAAGGGTTGTACTTAGTGTCTTCATTAATCAGAGGTGTGTTTTGGGCGTAACATGCAATCAACCAATCAGAGATCATCTCCCATTCATCAACCAATCAGAGATCATCTCCCATTCCCTTTAAAAGCCAGGTGTGTTTGGACCTTGGAGCATTGCTGTTATGATGGAGGATTTACACCCTAATATTTGTATTTGTAATCTTCTGCGTGTGTGTGTGCTGCTGTGTGTGTGTGTGTGTGTGTGTGTGTGTGTGTCCCTGTGTGTGTAACAAGCATAGTGTGCGGGCTGCTGTGCACGAGCCTAGGAGCATTTTACTAATGCTCTGTTAAAATAACAATGAAATGCTGCGTTATTGACTTTAGACCAGGTTTTTGTTGGTCAATGGAGCGGTCACTTCCCGCTGCCTCATAGATAGCAATACGCCCAGAATGCACCTGAACACACCTCCTTGTAAGACCAGCACGCCCAGAATGCACCTGAACACACCTCCCTGTAAGACCAGCACCCCCAGAATGCACCTGAACACACCTCCCTGTAAGACCAGCACGCCCAGAATGCACCTGAACACACCTCCCTGTAAGACCAGCACGCCCAGAATGCACCTGAACACACCTCCCTGTAAGACCAGCACGCCCAGAATGCACCTGAACACACCTCCCTGTAAGACCAGCACGCCCAGAATGCACCTGAACACACCTCCCTGTAAGACCAGCACGCCCAGAATGCACCTGAACACACCTCCCTGTAAGTAAATTCAGCCTCCCGGATGAATTGCCAATGAAAATGAGACTGAAGATACAAAATGATTATGCCCTCTAATATGGTAAATCATATCACAATCAGTCAAAATAATCACAATTAGATATTTTCCTCATCTCGTGCTTGCAGCCCCAGATTCCAAGTTCCTAAAAAAAACAAAAAACGATTTATACAGAAAAACATTAATATTCTGAGCAGTTGAGGGACTAAACTGTCTATAAATCCAACCCTGTGTATCTGATGCATTTCGGTGTGTGAAGATAATTCAGTCTGAAGTGAAGCTGCATTTCGTGAATTTCAAAACACAGAAACCCAGCCGCCCAGTTGAGCCCCCACTGAGTCTAAAACCAATATTGGGTTTGTGGGCTGGCCGGTGAGCAGATGCAGAGCTTCCCAGGACCGCTCAGACCTGCAGCTGACCCCTAAACTTAAACACAGCGCTGCCGTTACACCCCCGCTGGGCTACTGTAGGAGTGTCAGAGCCAAGGGCCTAGATTTCAGGGGGGAGGGGGGGTGCAGAGGGTTTATCTCCCTCTAGGGCTGGGCAATATATTGAGATTATCAGGGTTTCTGCAGGTTTCTGCAGCTTTTTCTGACCTTTATGAATGAAATTTAAGCCCGTTATCACGACATAAAAGAACAACGAAATGAAGAGTCACAAAAGTACCTGCAAAGTTAATAAACGTATTAAAATTTAATAAAAGTGAGAGAAATAATCCACACGCACCGTGCCAACCTCGATGAACGCAAGAAGCATGAAAACCGCTTGTAGAATTATCATTACATGGACGTAGGAACATTTAAGACCTGTTTAAAATTATTTAAAAAGACCTTAATGTCCCGGAAGAAGTTTAGGAGAAAACACAAGACTTTCATCCAGGATACAGGTGTTCATGTCCCGGAAGAAGTTTAGGAGAAAACACAAGACTATCACCCAGGAAACAGGTGTTCATGTCCTGAAGAAGTTTAGGAGAAAACACAAGACTTTCACCCAGGAAACAGGTGTTCATGTCCTGGAAGAAGTTAAGGAGAAAACACAAGACATTCACCCAGGAAACAGGTGTTCATGTCCTGAAGAAGTTAAGGAGAAAACACAAGACTTTCACCCAGGAAACAGGTGTTCATGTCCTGGAAGAAGTTAAGGAGAAAACACAAGACTTTCACCCAGGAAACAGGTGTTCATGTCCTGGAAGAAGTTAAGGAGAAAACACAAGACTTTCACCCAGGAAACAGGTGTTCATGTCCTGAAGAAGTTAAGGAGAAAACACAAGACTTTCACCCAGGAAACAGGTGTTCATGTCCTGAAGAAGTTTAGGAGAAAACACAAGACTTTCACCCAGGAAACAGGTGTTCATGTCCTGGAAGAAGTTAAGGAGAAAACACAAGACTTTCACCCAGGAAACAGGTGTTCATGTCCTGGAAGAAGTTAAGGAGAAAACACAAGACTTTCACCCAGGAAACAGGTGTTCATGTCCTGAAGAAGTTAAGGAGAAAACACAAGACTTTCACCCAGGAAACAGGTGTTCATGTCCTGGAAGAAGTTAAGGAGAAAACACAAGACTTTCACCCAGGAAACAGGTGTTCATGTCCTGAAGAAGTTAAGGAGAAAACACAAGACTTTCACCCAGGAAACAGGTGTTCATGTCCTGAAGAAGTTTAGGGAGAAAACACAAGACTTTCACCCAGGAAACAGGTGTTCATGTCCTGGAAGAAGTTAAGGAGAAAACACAAGACTTTCTCCCAGGAAACAGGTGTTCATGTCCTGGAAGAAGTTAAGGAGAAAACACAAGACTTTCACCCAGGAAACAGGTGTTCATGTCCTGAAGAAGTTAAGGAGAAAACACAAGACTTTCACCCAGGAAACAGGTGTTCATGTCCTGGAAGAAGTTAAGGAGAAAACACAAGACTTTCACCCAGGAAACAGGTGTTCATGTCCTGGAAGAAGTTAAGGAGAAAACACAAGACTTTCACCCAGGAAACAGGTGTTCATGTCCTGAAGAAGTTAAGGAGAAAACACAAGACTTTCACCCAGGAAACAGGTGTTCATGTCCTGAAGAAGTTAAGGAGAAAACACAAGACTTTCACCCAGGAAACGTTTCATGTCCAAGAGTACTACTTAAAGTGTAACTCTCGCCAAAATGCAACATAGGGTCTTTTTGTGAATGTACCCGAGTCAAACTTTTGTTTAAAAGCATATTCAGGACGGAATCGCAACTTTTAAGATTGACCGTATTTTCGTTTTTCGGTCAAATGGCCTTTTGAATGGGAGTACTACTTTTATGCTAGCCTCAAATTAGCTATTTTTAAAACACTAAGAAGGCTCGACACAACACGAGACTTTGCTCGAAGTATCACCAGGGGCTCTACATCTTAACTACACCGGTGCACGAGGGATATACTAAATCTGTGGCTACTTGTTTTGATATCGACTCGTTTTGACTGCTGAGGTGGTAGCGGCCGGAAACAACAAGAGCTACGGTGAGTTGTTCAAAACCTCTTTTTGTAAACTCTGAACACAAACAATGTTGTGTTCATTAAGGTGTAGAGTCCCTGGTGATACTTGGAGCAAAGTCTCATGTTGTGTCGAGCCTTCTAGTGGTTTAAAAATAGCTATTTTGAGACTAGCATGAGAGTGCCCGTAGCACTCCCATTCAAAAGGCCATTTGACCGAAAAACTAAAATACGGTAAATCTTAAAAGTGACGTTTCCGTCCTAATTATGCTTTTAAACGAAAGTTTGACTCGGGTACATTGACAAAAACACCCTAGGATGCATTTTGGCGAGAGTTACGCTTTAAGGGGGCCGGTGTTTTAACCCAAAACACAATCTTTTTTCTAATCTTAACTGGTCGTTTTGGTGCCTAAATTTTGTCGTCGCTACATGACGCTCACTTTTTTTGGGCTAACCTTCACTGCATCGGCTGCAGGAAGCTAAACAGGCAACAGCCGCTGATACGACCGGTGCTCTGAAGCCAGCGTAACATGACCAACCTTATTTCTTAGGATATCCTAAAAACCCATTTATAAGAATGTGTTTAATGTCAATATGACAACTTTGTCCATTTGTTTTTATGATCTATCTTGCATGACCGACGCTGACGCATTTTTTCAAATAATCCGCACTTTCGCCGCATAAATTGCCGATTTCCACGCAAAATATGCGGGACTTATTTCATAATTTGTCATTTTCGTTGCAAAAAAGTCACATATATCTCAGCGGAAAGTTGAAAAATTTTGCGTTTACTTCACACAAGAGCAGCCATTTTCCCGTTACCATGGGAACGTTATGAAGTGACGCAACATGAACAGCATCGAAAAGCAGGGTGTTGGGGGAATCACTTTCTTTAAATAACCTATTTTATCTGCTTTTAAAAGTTTAACTATTTTAATGTTTTAGCTAACAGTACCTAATATGGCCTAACAGGGCTTAATTGTACCTAGAACAGTGCCTAACAGTGCATAGCAGTGCCTACCTAACAGTGCTTAAACTGCACTGTAAATGTTATTCTTGTCTTTTATGTTTCTCTGTTTTTTTTTTTTTATTCTTATACTGCACTGTAAATTTTATTCTTGACTTTGAATATTTTTAAATTGTTTTTAATTGTTTTCTGAATGCTCTTTCATGTTTTATGTAAAGCACTTTGAATTGCCCGGTTGCTGAAATGTGCTATATAAATAAAGCTGCCTTGCCTTGCCTAAATTCAACACTTGGGAGGAAAGAAAATGGCAGAGCGTCGTCTGGGTGCGCCCTCGGCCGCTGTACCCACCCCGGCTTATACAAGAACAGCGAGCTGAGGCTGAACTTCCAGCCGGCTCAAGAACACAAACATGGAGGCTGCCTGTTGTCAGAATAACCTGAGCTCTGTTTGTTCTGAAGGTGGGTTTGGGTGTGAGCTGGTTTGTTGGGCTCAGTGTCCAGCTGATAAGTTACAGCACACGTTTACTGTTATCTCAGAGCAGGACACCACGTACGGGACCAGACCAGCGCCCAGAGGACACAACACCTCAACACAAGTACTTGTACCCTTTAATAAGCCTACCGTTAGCCCACCGGGCCGAAAGCCACTGGGAACTATTTAGTAAATGTGTTCAAGACATTTTTTTTAAACTTTAGTGACAGTGAAAGAAGAAACAGGAGGAAGGGCAAAAGAGAAGAGAAAAGAGAACAGGAAAAGAAAGACGTAGAAAAACTAGAAAGAACTAAAATAAATGAGAGAAGGAAGGAAATAAAAAAGAACATAAGGAAGAAAGCAAAGAGGAGAGAAAGAAGTAAAGTAAAAGAGAAGGAAGGAAGGAAGGAAGGAAGGAAGGAAGGAAGGAAGGAAGGAAGGAAAGAGCAAAGAAAAATAAACAAAATGGAGAGAAAGAAGGAAGGAATTAAAGTGTGAAGGAAGGAAAAATAAAGAAATAAGCAAAGATTAGAGAAAGAAGTAAAGTAAAAGAGAAGGAAGGAAGGAAAGAAGGAAGGAAGGAAGGAAGGGAAGAAGTAAGGAAAGAGCAAATAAAGAAATAAACAAAGAGGAGAGAAAGAAGTAAAGTAAAAGAGAAAGAAAGAAGGAAAGAAGGAAGGAAGGAAGGAAAGAAAGAGCAAAGAAAAATAAACAAAGAGGAGAGAAAGAAGTAAAGTAAAAGAGAAGGAAGGAAGGAAGGAAGGAAGGAAGGACGGAAGGAAGGAAGGAAGGAAAGAGCAAAGACATTAGAAAATAAATGAATATGACAGATGGGAAGAAAAGAAGTAAAGAAGGAGAACTAATCCTCTTCCCCTCTTCTTTCCCAGGACCTGGACCCTGGCAGCGCCATCACGTGCTCCCAAAGCTCGATCACAAGTTGTGCAGCGCTGTCTTCTCAGCATCATCTGCCTCAGACCTCCTGAGACCTAATCCCTCAGTCCCCCTGCATCAGGGCCAGAGAGCCTCTAGACCAGATCCCTCAGAGTCCCCCTGCTTCAGGGCCAGAGAGCCTCTAGACCAGATCCCTCAGAGTCTCCCTGCTTCAGGGCCAGAGAGCCTCTAGACCAGATCCCTCAGAGTCTCCCTGCTTCAGGGCCAGAGAGCCTCTAGACCAGATCCCTCAGAGTCTCCCTGCTTCAGGGCCAGAGAGCCTCTAGACCAGATCCCTCAGAGTCTCCCTGCTTCAGGGACAGAGAGCCTCTAGACCAGATCCTATAGGGGCGTCAGAGGGGGACACGCAGACCACCCAAAACACGCTCCCGCACACTAGAGCTGGGCAATATATCGATATTATATCGTGATGTGGGACTAGATTTCGTCTTAGATTTTGGGTATTGTAATATCGTAATATGACATACAGTCATGTGAAAAAATTAGGACACCCATGCTAAAGTTGACTAAAAAGAATTTAAAAAAATAAATAAATAAAAATAAGCTTTTGGAAATTGATCTTAATGCCTTAATTAAAAATATTAGGAAAAATCCAACCTTGAAGGACACCAATTTTCTTTGTGAATGAATAATGTATCGTAAATAAATAAATGTTCTTCCTTAAAATACAGGGGGCATAAATCAGTCCACCCCTATGTTAAATTCCCATAGAGGCGGGCAGACTTTTATTTTGAAAGGCCAGTTATTTCATGGATCCAGGATACTATGCATCCTGATAAAGTTCCCTTGGCCTTTGGAATTAAAATAGCCCCCCCCACACACATCATCACATACCCTTCACCATACCTAAAGATTGGGATGGTTTTAGTTCAGTTTGTGTCTTTTATACAGTAAATTACTTTGCACAGCGTGAGACAGGTGCGTCAGAGGGGGACATGCAGGCCACCCAAAAGAAACACCCGCACACTGTCTAACTGGCAACCAATATACAGTATAAAGTTAAATAGTAGGCAACGTTTCAGTACTAGACATCTTCAGGAAACAAAAAAAAGAAACAAATGTCTCTTTCAATCTCTTCAATTTGTGTCTCGTTGTAGTAATATTTTGTCTTATTTAGGGTTTTTGTGTCTCTTTTTGTAATTTAGTCAGTTTTTTAGGCATTTTGTGTCTTTTAGTAGTAATACTTTGTCATTTTTGGGCATTTTGTGTCTCTTTGTAGTAATATTTTGCATTTTTTTAGGCATTTTGTGTCTTATTTAGGCATGTTCGTAGATGTAGATTTCTACAAATGTAGAAAAGTAAAAAGTACAACATTTCCCTCTGAGATGTAATGGAATAGAAGTATCAGAACATAGAAATACTCAGTACAAGTACCTTTTAATTTGAGGTACTTAGCCTAAGTATAGTGGGGCTACTTGATGAGGCCTACTGATTGTATTTTCATTACTTTTTTTATTTCATTGTTTCAAAACATAATACTTCTTGAAACACATTTTAAGCACTCCATAATTTAAAAACAGTCAGCTCTTTCGTGTTTAGGGTGAAACATACACAGCTGATGGCGAGGTGGGCTGCTTTCCCAATCCTATATGCAAATTGTGACTCTGCATTTCCCTCCTTTTGCACTCTTTGGTTTTAGCAACTCAGATTTCCGGGAGCCCCTGAAGGCGGCGCAGCCACATCCTTCATTTACCGGACCGGAGAGACACGAGCGGCGCCGTGAAGTCTTCACACACCAACCGGAGCGGATAACACACAGCGCTTACATTCACCGTGAGTCATTTCCACGCATTTTAAAAGCTTGTTTTAGTCTAATTTTGTGTCCGCGTGGAGGTGAAGCATGTCCGCTCCACACGGCGGCGACAGCGGCGGCTGGGGCTCGGTTTCCGGGTTTACAATCTTTGTGCACACGGCACCAGTCTGGTGCAGAGCGCATAAACCCAACGTGTTACTGTTTACCTTCCTGCAGTGTTTTGTGTGTTTGAGATCAGACACGCGTGGCCGGTTGAAGGATTTTATATTTTTATGGCTTTATGTTTTTGTAAACTTACGCGGAGCTTCGGTAGCTATCGCGAGGCCCGAGCCTGGGCCGCAGCCAGCCAGCCACCTGGCAGATGCCGTCTGTCAGCATCCTTCGGGAAATCTAACGAAAAATCGCGGCTAGCAAAGGGAGGCTAACCCGGCTAAAAATCACAGTTACAAGCTGACGAGGTGAGGAAGCTTTGACCGTGTTAGTGTCCCCATTCCTGAATGTTTAACATACATTTACATGACTTGTTATTAATGCCGATGAGCTGTTTGTTTATGTTAAGCTATCTAACGTTCTAATCTGCCACTTATGACCTGTGCGCCAGAGCCCATTCAGAAAACCTGCAAGTTTAATATATCTTCCCACCAGGGGACGGATATCCTGTCAACTGGATTAATTTTATGTTGTACACTAATTATTTTAAAGCTTCCCTTTAATTCGGCTTAACATCAAACAAACCAGGCAGCATTGTTTGCTAGTTTCACACCCATTTATCTCTTAAGTGACATTATTAACACTTCTGTTTACGTTAAGCTATATAACGTTCTAATCTGCCACCTGGCTTCTTTTCTATGACCTGTGCGCCAGAGGCCGTTCATAAAACCTATACATTTAATACATCTTCCCATCAGAGAATGGCTATCTTCTCAACATGACAGATTTTTTTTTGTAAACCAATTAGTTAAAAGCTGCTCTTTAATTCGGCTTGACATCAAGCGAACCAGGCAGCATTGATTTATAGTTTCACATCCATTTAACTCTTTGTTACATTGTCGTTATTAAAAGAAACCATCTAAAAATAACTTAAATGAGCGAATATAATTATAACACTTCTGTTTGTTTTGTTAAGTTAGTTATCTAACCTTGTCTAACATTGTTTTCTCATCCATCTAACTCTCTCTTTAAACACCACTGTGGGCTATGAGTTATATGTATTTATTAATCCATCCAGTAATAATGATCCAATCATATTAATAACGTACTGACAGAGTCATTTTGCCTGCACACTGAATACTTTCATTTATACTTGAAGTACATTTGCTGAATATACATGTACTTAACTTTGAATGCCAGACTTTAACGTTTAGAGGAGTATTTTTGTATTGTAGTGATTTTAAATGTTGCTTAAGTAAAGTATCTGATTACTTCTACATAAACAAACTATTTAACATGAAGTGCTATAGTGGGACAAATGTGTTTTCTCATTCTAGTTCTCTCCAATGTTTGCCTTTTATATATTTTCAGGCAGGGCTGTAGTACTCAAGTCCGGACTCGAGGCACTTTTCTGTTGTCTCTGACTTATCTTGGACTCGTTGGTATTTGGACTCGGACTTGACTCGGCCGTTGGACTCGCAAAATATTCTAGTTGGTCTCGACCGAGTCCAGCACTACAGGCTTTTGTTCTGAAGTAATTTCCTCCTTCAAAACAAACCCATTGATGGAGCGCGCTCGTTCAGAAAACCGGTATTAGTTTAATTCAAACTCCATCTAGATCGGGCATCGTGATTGGTTGCCTGGTACACACCTGGCTGCATTATATACCTTAATCATCAGGTATCAATCAGTTTAATTTTGCCCGCAGACACGATATCATCGAGCACTTTGTACTATGAATTCTTAAGGACAGGTAATACGTTCAATAAAGGGAATATTTTCATTTTATTCTTAAAGTAAATAAGATGGACTAATTTGATCCTATTGTGTGTTGCTCTGCACTTGCTTTTCGATTATAAAAATAACGCAAAATTATCATCTTAAAGTAGAAAATATACTGTGTCACAAAAATTATAAACAAAGTAAGTAAGTGGTCTTGAAGAGGATTCTTTTTTTTTTCTGTCTCTGTATTGACTCTCTCATTTGGACTCGGTCTTGACTAGTCCTGGTCTTGGCCTTGTCTTGGACTTGACAAAGGTGGACTTGACTACAGCCCTGTTTTCCGGATCAAGGTCTGTTAAGAAGAAGATATTTTCTAGGGGTGGGAATCACCAGAGGCCTCATGATACCATCACAAAATTGGCGATATGATATTATTGCAATTTTAAACCTATTGCAACATTCTGCGATATATTGCAATTTATTACCTTATTTTCAAAATTTTCAAAAAATCAGTTTTATCTAAAAATATACATTTCTCAGTTTGTTCATCTCTTGTCAAGCAGACAAACTGACCAACAGATAGATATAATAAAAGATCCATACTTGGTGTTGGTTTTATTCCCCCACCCCTAATATTTTCCCTCAGACGTTTAGTCACCTGTCAGTTTCACTTCCCTTTGCTCACAGAAAAACAGCGTCACAGTTTTCTATTTAAACTGGAGCTGAAACGATCACATTACTCGACTTAGAAAAGTCATTACAGTGTTTCCTTTAGGATTTATTTATTTTAGCAGTGGGGGCAGGTCCGAACCACACACACACACACACACACACACACACACACACACACACACACACACACACACACACACACACACACACACACACACACACACACACACACACACACACACACATGAAACAGAACTGACCTCTATTCACACAATGAGGCATATTCTCAGTTGTGATTGAACTGTATTTTTTGAGTTACTATAAAGGCCAACTTTAATCTTGACATATAGGCTAAGCATTCTGTAGCAAATACCAATAAAGCCACTATTAATGACATTATCTTAATGCAGTGTCACTACTTCAGCATGTAAGTAATGCACCTACAATACAAATGTTCTCCGACATGCACTCTAACAGAGCAGCCCTATTTCTGATACGGTGGGGGGGGCAGAAATGTTGCCGTGAGGGAGACCGCCACGGTCAAATCAACACAGAGGAAATGCTGCATTATTCAAACGGAACAAAAAAAAACCAAAAACATGAACTCGTGGCTTCTTGAGTTTATGGATTTGTAGCTTCTGGGTTTTGGGTTGTAATTGTGATGGTTAGTCAGGGAGAACAGACGACGTGGTGACGTCTTCATGGCTTCAGGAAACGTTTGAGAGTGACTCAACAGTAAGTATGACTGGGACATGACTCATTAGAATATGCTGGGGGTTTATTTGTGGGAGATTGTTCAGCCGCATATTGTTTTCGCTTCAGAAGACGGCGAACAACCGAACTCTACGGACAAATCTTCCCACTTTAGTATTTAGGAGTGAATGTGTAATGGGCTTCTCTTCTTTAAGTCTCTTCTTGAATTGGTAATTGGTGGCTGTAACATCTGGTAAGTTCACCATGTATTTAAAATTTCCCGCAGCTGTTAATGTCGTACTAGTCTCAAGTGGCCAGGAGGGTTCTAAATTAGCACCGTTTACCAGCCAAATGCTGGTGAAATATGCAAGTGGCTGGTAGATTGGCTTCACTCACCAGCCAAAAAACCCAATGGTCATCTATTGAATGGCTGGTAATATTTGAACATTCATTAGCCATTTGGCTGGTAGACGAAAAAGTTAATTTTGAAGCCTGGTTGCCAGACCTTCCTCCGCAGCGCTGTGTAGGAAGGTCCGGCTAGTCCACACAGCACGTTGTCAGATAAAGATTACGTTTCCAAGTAGGGCTGTGTATTGGCAAGAATCTGGTGATTGGGGGCACGGTTCGGTTCATATCACGGTTTTCGGTTCTGTACGGTTCTTGTTATTTTTTTCTTTTAATCTTTAACACTCCAGAAATATACATCAGCATATGATATATAGCTTAATTATCCACAATGTAGGATACAGTATTACATAATTATATAGTTATATCATGTAATCATGCACAAACTGAATTTGACTTGACTTTAAGCACATTATTGGGACCATCTCTGAGGAAAGCTAGCTGAGATTTTGATACAGCAAGAGGGAAGACATTGATGATTTCAACAAGAGGAGAATTGTGTATCGCCATCTACAGGAACTTATGTGCCTTTTTTAGCACATGAAGATTGAAATATTACAGAATATCAATTGAAATAACTTGCATTTATGAAACTGACAACTTCAGTGTCAGGCACTGCTAGGCACTGCTAGGCAAGGATGGTGTGTCTCAGCGTATCCATCTAGTGGTAGGGGGTTTAAAAACAACAAATGGGAACCACTGTCTTGCATGAATGTTTTTTTAACGTAAAAAATCGATATTCCCTTATTGAAAATCAATACAGTATTGCAACATAAAATATCGCGATACTCAAGTGTATACTTTTTTTCTAGCACCCCTATTTCCAAGGCAAAGACACACTAGGGATGTAACGCACACAAAACTGCCCAAATGTCTTAGCAGAAAACAGACCAATCTGGACACACAGACTTGTCTCATCGTTTCTGCAGCCGGCCGATTCAAACAGACGCTTCGCTTCATTCATCACCGGCCAAATTGGCTCGTATCTATAAAATGTTAGCCGCCAAAGTACATTTTTACCCGCATTTGGTGGGTTGCCGGGTGTTTAATTTAAAGTGATGGATGGATGGATGGATGGATGGATGGATGGATGGATGGATGGATGGATGGATGGACTCTATATGTATAAAGTCTTCTAAAATATAAAGAATTCTAAAAATGTGATTTTAATTTATGCCTTCTATTTTTCTACATGTATTGTGCACGGCTTATTCAAAAGTAAATGTAAACAGTTTCCCTTTTTTAAGGAGTGTCATTGTGTTTTTAAAAACCTTGTGTTGTCTTCCCGTCAACCATGCAACGTTTTGTTTTTTTCTGGGTCAAAATTGAAAATTTAAGCGTCTTTTTCTAAACTTTTTTTTTCCAGAGAATATATATATATATATATATATATATATATATATAATATATTTTTTTTTCTTCAAACTTTTTGTCACTTTTTTTTTTTTCACTTTTCCTGATGATTTTGTTGATTTATTTTTGAGTTTTTGATGTTTTTTGTTGTATCCCCACACGTTTTTAAGCTTTTTCTGACATTTTTGTCACTTTTTCAATTTTCTTTTTTTTGCTATCTTTTTTTGAAATCCTATAAAATTTAATTAAACACCCACATTCAATGAAAGTAGTGAACTGATCCTTTATTTAATTGGGAAGCGCGCTGTACGGAACCATCCGCGTTATATTTTTGTTGACGATTATGGTTAAAGAAACCCTAAAAATGGGTCCAATTTGACCCGAGGACAACCGAAGGGTTAACTAATGTTCTGTTTCCCCCGACAGAGATGATGTTGATGTTGCTGTTGCTCCTCGCCGGGAGTTGGTCCGGCGGCGACGGTTCGGACTGCGGCCCCGTCACCACGGAGACCAACAGCGCGGCGCGTTTACTGTCGGCCGTGGTGGACACGCAGAGAGCCGAGCAGAGCCAGAGGCAACACCTGGAGGCCCTGTTCAACAGGTGAGACCTGTTGACCTGTATAATGTTTTTATATAACGTGACGTTAACCGGTCGCAGCTTCACAGATCCAAAGATTACACGCTTAAAAACTGAAAAATTAAATCAGATTTAAATCTGCAACTTCAAGGCATCACTTTAAAGGACCACACCGACTTATTGAGACTTTGTCTTATTCACCGTGTCCCCCAGAGTTAGATGAGTCCATACATACCCTTCTCATCTCCGTGCGTGTCCTAACTCTGTCTGACGCACCCAATGCTAGCTTAGCTTAGCACAGATCCTGGAGGTAACCGGCTCCATCTAACCTAGCTTAGCACAGATCCTGGAGGTAACTGGCTCCATCTAGCCTAGCTTAGCACAGATCCTGGAGGTAACCGGCTCCATCTAGCCTAGCTTAGCACAGATCCTGGAGGTAACCGGCTCCATCTAGCCTAGCTTAGCACAGATCCTGGAGGTAACCGGCTCCATCTAGCCTAGCTTAGCACAGATCCTGGAGGTAACCGGCTCCATCTAACCTAGCTTAGCACAGATCCTGGAGGTAACCGGCTCCATCTAGCCTAGCTTAGCACAGATCCTGGAGGTAACCGGCTCCATCTAGCCTAGCTTAGCACAGATCCTGGAGGTAACCGGCTCCATCTAGCCTACTGCTCCCAATAAGTGACGAAATAACGCCAACATGTTCCTGTTTACATGTTGTGATTTGTATAGCGCAACACATGAAAAGCACCGTTGCTACTCTCTGCTCCTCACCACGGGGCTTCAGGTGCTGCGAGCAAATCACTCCGCCCAAGGAGCAGAGAGTAGCAGTGCTTCGCCTTCTGAGAATATAGTTCCCAGTTTGTATACGTTACTAGCGGTGGGGGCGTCAGACAGAGTTAGGACACACACAGAGATGAGAAGGGTATGTATGGACTTATCTAACTCGGGGGGGACACGCTGAATAAGATAAAGACCCAATAAGTCGGCATGTTCCTTTAAGTTTTTCTAAATGTTTGTAGGTTTTTGATATTTCTGACAATTTAACAGTTAAATGTAAATGGACTGTTTTTATATAGCGCTTTTCTAGTCTTAACGACTACTCAAAGCGCTTTAACATAGTACAGGAACCATTCACACACATTCATACACTGTGGCCAAGGCTGCCGTACAAGGAGCCACCATCAGATAAACACTCACACACATTTACACAGGACACTTCGGCATGGAACTGCAGGGCCAGGGATCGAACCACCAACCTTCCGATTGGCAGGCGACCTCTCTACCACTTAGCCACAGCCGCCCCTAACTGTTAACTGTGGAAAAAAGATTATAAAATAGTTGTGATTTGTAGCTTTAAATCATATAAACAGGGGCAGAGCCAGATGTTGTAAAGAATCAGGGCCCTCTTTTGTCAAATGTGCTCAAGAAACAAACTTCACTAACTGATTGTTTGACGTTTTAAACCTTTTATGTTTTTTTTTTATCAAATTGAACAGATATGGAGAAAACGGCACCATCTCTCTGGCCGGTTTAAAGCGCCTGTTACAGAACGTGGGTCTGGATCGCATCAGGACTGTTACGGTGCAACATCACGAAGAACCAGGCCACCACGATCACCACCACCATCATCACCATAACCACGATCACCACGATCACCACCATCACAACAACAACAACAACTCCCAGAGGCACGCTGAACCCTCTCAGCCCAGAAAGCTTCCAGAAACGTCTAGAGTGTCTATAGACCAGGACAGCCGCCACATCCCGCACAGTAAGCGGACCGCGGCGGCGGCGGCGGCTGAGGGCACGGGCACCACAGCGGTGTACAGCGGCCAGCTGGTGGTTGAACCAGACGTAGCGCGTAAGGGACAAAACGGAAGCCCGGAACAACGCAGTCCTGCAGCGGAGGAGACTACTGCCGGGCTGACAGTCACCGAAAGCCAGACAATGGCGGTTGCAGTCACCCGGGGCGACCACGACCATGAACACGACCATGAACACGACCATGACCATGAACACGACCATGATCACGAACACGGTCATGGTCACAACCACAAGCGAAGCGTGGACAGCGCGGAGGTACGGCATTAGCTTTTCATTTGAAGGTGCTCTAAGCGATGTTGAGTGACATCACTTCTTGTTGACGTTCGAATTTTTGTTCAATCAAAACGGAGGCTAGCTCGCCCCTCCCTCCCCGCTCCCTTCCATGCTTCCTGAAACAGTCATGAACGTGCATTGTGGAAGTAGCCTACGTGCCAACGCTGCTGTGGTGATAATGTAATAATAATGTAATAATAATGTATACTTTATTAATTAGAGGTGTGAATCTTCACTGATCTCCCGATTCGATTACGATCATCATGTCAGCGATTTGATGCGATATCTCGATGCATCACGATGCGTCAAATACATTTTTCCTATTAAAGCCACGTAGGATATTTAATTCATAGCTTTTCAAGCTTCAAAAACCAAACATTCTGCAGTGCTCTGATACCAAATAAACTGGATACATAAAACTATACAGCACTGAGCACATGGCTCTTCCTGAATGTACAAAACATACCAGGATATGTAAACAGAAATGTTGTTAGGCCTACATTAACTTATAAACAGAAATAATCGATTATGAGCCGGCCGATTATCGATGCAGCATCGTCCATGTCCACGATTCCATGCATCGATTATTTGATTAATTTCAACACCTCTATTATTAATCCCGCAAGGGGAAATTACAATGTTTTTCACTGTTATTATTACACACAGGCCTGAATTTTACACACACACACACACATACATACACATGCTCAGTACCTCTACATGCACTAATGGGGAGATGTCAGAGTGGGAGGGCTGTCCATGGAAAGGTGCCCCGAGCACTTTGGGGGGGGGCGTGGGGTGCTCAAGAGCACCATGGCATTGCCCAGGAGGTGAACTGGCACCTCTCCAGCTACCAGTCCACCACCATACTTTGGTCCGTATGGGGACTTAAACCAGCGGCCCTCTGGTCTCAACCAACTCCTTGTTGGTTACTGGCTGGAACTCCGTTTGTTATGTTTGGTGGTGCAGGTTGGCGCAGTTTGTTTTTGTTGGCGTTTGTGGAGCCTGGGTTGTCTACAGAGACCGTGTTTATTTTTTATTTTTTTACAGTGTGTTCAGGGGACAGACAGCTAGCAGATAGTGAGGAGATGTTTTTTACAGTGTGTTCAGGGGACAGGCAGCTAGCAGATAGTGAGGAGATGTTTGCTGTTACTGACAAAAATGTTGTAGCCTCAAAAACACGTGACATTTTTTTTTTCAACTTTGCGTCCATAACCGTGTTTCCCCTGCAATTGTACAGGCCAATGGGACCCAAAAAAGCAAATATCCTTTCGTGTTTCCCCCTTATTCATTATGTGCACTGTGATGAACTGCAGCGCACACTTGTGTCCACGTCATGTTGTACTGACCCCAGGCCATCGGGCCATTTCTTCTGTCGAACCCTGGTCCAGTTATCTAAACCACTCAATCAGTTGAACAAAGATGGCGTCAGTTAGCCAAACGGGTCCAAGCGTCTCTGTAGTGAACGCCACGCTGATTGATCCTTGTGTTGTACCTGCAGTGTCTGAACGCCTCCACCATCCTGTCGTCACACGGGATGTTTCAGGGCGTGGACGTGACCCTCGCCGACTTCAGTTTCCTCTGCCCCGCCCTCCTCAACCAGATCGACGGCGGAGCGTGCATCCTGCACGGAGGCGCCGCAGATGACGCGCAGACGGGTAGGAGCCCGTTGGCCGGGGGGGGGACTTTATGTACATCTTTTCAAAGTCTACAAATCAAGAACAAGCCAGGAAGGTCAATGGGTTGCCAAAATATAACCAAAGCAAAGAAGAATCAAATAGATATTTTGTAGGGCTTCTCCCTCTTAGCCGATTAGTCATCTAATCGTTCGTTTTGGTTTTAGTCAACATAGATCTCTTTAGTCCATTAGTCATGTCTGATGCTGTTTTCATGCTGAATGACTTATTTTCTAAGAAACGTACGAGCTCATCTCTGGTAAACACAAGAATTAAAGTGGTGCTTTTAGCATGACTCTTTGCGGAGAAACTCAGATTTACAGATCTGTCGATTGAATCAACTAATCGATTAGTCAATAAAATTGAATGAGTGTTAGTCGACTAAGAACTTCTTTAATCGAGCACAGCCCTAATATCTTGTAAAGCTTACAGAGGTCCTATGATTTAACAGCTTTTTTTGTTTGTACATTTCAGATGTGGAAAATATGTTTCACTTAATATTGGCAGCCAGCTCCAGAAAGCTTGAGTTCTTTCATTTTGTCTTGACTTGTATAAATGAAATAGTGTAGAAGTAAAGAGTAAATCTATCACATAATACTCTGAACATCAATGTCTATCACTTGGAGTGAATCCAAACAATATATTTTCCAAGTATGTCAGTAATGGCGCTGACACACCGAGCCGATAATTGGCCGTGGGACAATCTGGCGAGGTCGGTGACTCGAGTCTGTTCGGTGTGGTCCGTGCCGTCGTCCTTCGGAGGAGCTGTCAGCCTTCATTTGGGCCGATTAGACGTGTTGAAGCGGGCAGTCGGACTTAATGACCAATCTGATTGGTGGAGCGCTAACCCGGAAATGACGAGCGGGATGAGCCTGACTAACACCTCTCAAAATCTGACGAAAATCTTTCAAACTGACCTGAGAAATAAATAGGCCGTGCAACTGCAATGTTTTTAGAAACAAGTTTCGGTGAACTATCTTAAAAATAAAATATGAGATCGTATTCCGAACAAGCCACCATTATACCTGGTTGTAAAATCCGGGAGCAGCCAGACCCACGTGACGCGTTCGGCCAATCAGCTGCTGGTTTAAATTTTTGGGGCGACAATACAGATTAGCGCCGCCTGCTTTTATGGAGACGTATGACGTCTTTTCTCTTCGGTGTGTTCTGAGGAACTTTTTGGACCAACTCGGGGAGACTGATCGGTCCGACTGGCTTTTCTGCCTAAGGTCGGCCGTCTGGTTGGTGTGTCAGGGCCTTAAAGCAATTGAGGTTAAATATGATCAGCAAGAAATAGTTGAAAAGTTTCTTGGTATGTGGGCAAACCTGATAAATGTACCAGTGTTTTGTTAAGTTCTCCACAAATCTTGCCCAGTAATTGTCTGAGGACTTTTTAATTCTTGTCTCCTGGTTTTGATATTTAGAGCATTATAAATGTCAAATATCCCAGATGTGAAGTTGAGATAAATAGACAGAGAGAGGTTTTGTCTGTTTGCTGACTCACAGTGTGACACACCTGGCGTGATGACGTGCACTTTGACAATCTGGATATACCGGTTTACACTTGTGACGCCCTCACACACTCAATGTTAATAAATTTGGATGTATTTAAATTTCTTTTTTCATTTCTAGACCATAAACACAGTCACGGCGACCACAACAACTCGGAGCCCGGCCACAGGGAGAGCCCTGCTGGAGAAAGTGACAAAAACATTGCAATAGGTAAGAAGTCTGTTCAGTTTCACATTTAAGTACAATATATCTGTTGCTTTTTCACATTAAAGTTACTACAAGAAGTTTTTAACTGGTTAGTACCGATGTGTCTACGTGACCGACGTAAGCGAGCCCTCTGGCCCAATCCCTCAATCGATACATTTTTTGGAGCGTCCCAACTCAAACCGCAAAATGACCTGTTTCCCTGTCAGAATTTGATCCATTCGGTCCGATAATATTTGGAAAGTCTAGAAGAGCCGCACGGTTAAATCATTTAGTAAACAAAAAGTAGCCGGCTCTGCCATCGGAGGTCTGTAGTGTTCCTGCTCTATGGGCCGCACGGCACCGATCATCCAGTTCATTTTGTACGCAAAAGTTGACCTTTTTATTTTTTTTTGTTTTTTGGCTTCATGCTCCACTGTACAAGCCAGACCCACATCCAGCTGTTGGGTCTGGGAACTCCCCATTTGCTGGGCTTAATTCGATGGGCGGGATAAACGGTTGTCTTTCAAATTCCCTCTGCACGCAATAGGATAGCGCTACAACAAACCAGAGCAACGCTAGTTGATAGATTCAACTTTAAACTTCAAACACATCTTCCTTTTTTAAGAATGACTTCAGAGCCGTTCTTTGTTCTTTTCTCAAAGAAAAGCTGAACTCCAAGTCTTCCAGAGTCGCGGCCAAAGCCGATTCCAAAGACTCCTGTTCTCCAGCAGCAGCAGCCATCTTCTTTGTTTTCAAGTAGCGGGGAATTCACGCAGAACCGTCGCAACTCTGCCGTCATTATGTTAAGCCCCGCCCACCGACTCTATACACGATGTGATTGGCCTGACCAGAGTTTGGTTTTTCAAGCTCGCAAGCCAACGGAGAGTTGCTAGACTGTCCCTGGCTGCAAATTACATTTGCTGCTGCTAGGGTGGTCTAGATTTCTAGGCTAGCTCCACTGAGCAACTCTAATACTATGAATAATGAACTGAGCTCCGCCTCGAACGCTTTGTTATTCATCCATGGCTTCGCCTCGCTGATCCAGACTGGACTGGCCAAAAGTGTTGGGGAGTAATACCACGTTTGTCCACAGGGGGCACCAAAATCTATACAAAATGACAGTTGCTTGTAGTAACTTTAATCTGTGAAGAAGTCTGTTAGATGAAGTGTTTGATTTGTGTGTTGCAGCGTGGGTGGGAGGCTTCGTCTCAATCACCATCATCAGCCTGCTCTCCCTGCTCGGCGTCGTCCTCATCCCGCTCATGAACCGAGTTTTCTTCAAGTTCCTCCTCAGCTTCTTGGTCGCGCTGGCCGTCGGCACGCTGAGCGGCGACGCCTTCCTTCATCTCATCCCCCACGTGAGTCAGCGCAGCGCCGCCGGGCGTCCCGTTGTTCTGTACCACAGCGCGTTTAACGTGAGCTGTCGCGGCACGTGTTCCTCACGTTATCGGTCAGGTCAAAGGAAACGAGACATTTTCTCATCTACACACTTAACGCATGAAAGTTAAGGTTCTGCTTTAGTTTGTGTCCAGAGAATTTGCTCATGGGATGGTTTGGGTACTTTCGGAAGAACATAATGCAACACTGCAAACATTACAATTCTGGTATTACTTGTATTTTCAAAAATCCTGGAACATTTCCATTAATTTTGATTTTTAGTAGCAGTGCAGCATGACCAAACATTTCTTTGATATATCAAATCTTCTCTCATAACTTTTCCATATCTTAGTTTAGAGGAATTAAAATTATATTTAAGTGGCAACAAGATCTTTGTCTTTCAAATAAAGAAGACTCAAATTTGAAAAAAATCTGATTTTTAAATCAGAAACAATCTGGTCAAAGAATAAGTAAACAATATAAATCTGACCAGATACTCATGGAAAACATTTGGCCCACCTGATGTCGCCTCAAGTCTGACCAAACTGGAGAAGGGAGGACGGCCCAAAGATTTTGGGTTTAGCCTGGAATGGCAGATGAATTCAGTGCCGTCTCTTTAAGAGAAAACGATCCAGTTTTTATCTCTCAACTTTTCCATATCTTAGTTAAGAGGAATTCAAATTATATTTACGTGGCAACAATATCTTTGTCTTTCAAATAAAGACTTAACATTTCAAAAAAGATTTTATTTTTTTTTTATGTTAGTAACTTTGTGGTCAAAGAATAAGTAACGAGATACATCGGACCAGACATTCGTGCACATTTGGTTCTTCAAAGTACAAAGTTTGAGTCCAACCAGAAGTGCAAAAAGAGCAGAAAAGTGCAGCAATGTGATATTCAAGTATAGACAGGTGGTGCATAGGCAGGACAAGAAATCTAGTGCAGTGTAGACAGTAGTATACAGTTGGTTTACAGAAGGTGGTTTAGTGTAATATAAATTAAATATAAATATGTGCAGTGTATTAGCAGTTACCTTTTATAAGAGCAGAATAAATGTGGCAATGTAATATGAACAATGTATGAACAACATTTACGGATATGTGCAATATAGCAGGTACTTGCCGTAACCCTTCTAAATGTTCTTTAAACACCCCCAGTCTGGAAAGCGTTAGTGTAAATGCTGATCTGGCCGGCTGGGTAAGGGTTAAAATAGCATGAAGTCTGATCAAACAGGAGAAGAGAGGGTGGCTCAAAGGGTTTGGGTTTAGACACGGATGGCAGATGGTTTGAGTGTCTGATCGGCCTCTTTCTGTTGACATGCGTGTGTGTGGCTGCTCCAGTCTCAGGGAGGCCACCATCACCACCACAAGGATGAAACGGGGCTGGGCGTGGAGGGACATCACCTCCACGATGAGCAGGAGGAGAACCTGGACGCGGTGTGGAAGGGTCTGACGGCTCTGAGCGGGGTCTACATCATGTTCCTCATCGAACACTTCCTCACACTGGGCAAAATGTACAAGGACAAGAAACAAAAGGTCAGTTTGACTCATTGAAACGGAGAGAAAAGTGGTCAAAATCAGTAGTACTGTTATGTTTTTGGTTCGGTTTGTATTATTACTAACTCTGCCAAGGAGGTTAGATAACCTAAGATAAGCCTTTGTTGTCTCCTATAGGAGAGATTTGTGTTGGGCATTCGAGTGAAACAAATGGCGACACATCGCACATAAACGCACACAATACAACATACAGTTAACCTACATAGAACATAATCATACATTATCTCATCCAATGCTTCAATGAAGATCTAATAACCACACATCATACCCTACCTTTCCTCAAAATTACAGAAGAACAGAAGAGAACCCACAACATCCTCCCCACTCGTATTGCACTTAAATTTGATCATGATTGCACATTTCCCGTTAACTCATGCTGTGGTCAATAACTTCTGTATTGCACAACGCCCAATTGCATAATACCATATAAAATTTAACTGTGTGTGTATATATGTGTGTATTGCACAAGTACCCTATCATTGCAAATCCTATAATCATAATGTTAAGTACCACAAGTCTTATTTAGTAGTATTAGTCACACATACATCACTGCAGACAATAAACACACACACACACACACACACACACACACACACACACACACACACACACACACACACACACACACACACACACACACACACACACACACACACACACCTTATCTCTTATTATTCAATAATGTGATTGAAAGCGTCACAAATGAGAATCTGTGCCTGTTGAGCTTGCAGTTTGGTAACCTGTACAGGATGTGAGGTCATGGTTTTGGTTTGTCAGCAAGATTACAGCTAAACCTCTGGCCTGTTTTTGTGGAACTTGGTGGAAGAATATAACATAGGCCAAATGAAGAACCCATTACATTTTGGAGCGGATTGGACTCACGAGGCCAATACACACGATTTCACTCTCATCAACACTGCAAATGGAGTTGTTCCAATACAAATGCCAGTATCTCAAATCGAAAAATACGGCCTCAGATACTGCCTAAAATTCTGGTGTTTGTATTGGCGAGTATGCAAGTCTATGTACCCATCCAAAGCCACGTAATTTACCCCCCCCCAAAAAAAATCTAGTTTTTAAAGTACATTCACCCGGATAAAACGTCCGTTTGCTGATGTTAATTTTGGTCTGCTAGCAGAGAGTGTAACCAAATATCTGTTGTTGCTGTGGTGGTTAATGCTGTAGCCCAAAAGCTATTTATGTTCCCTTTTATTTAACCAGGAGTACAGATTAAAAAATCTCTTTAGAGAGTCTAGACAGCCAGCAGCACAAATTACAAGGTTTCGTATTTAAAACAAACTTATAACTATTTAAAATGGAGACACAAAAACAGACCACAGATACCAAAAACATTCCAAACATGTGCAGCCAGATGGTAGTTATTTAGAAAGCGCCTTAGATGCGTTTTTAATAGGAGCTCCCAAGTGTCAGGTGGGTTTGTAACTGGTTGACGAATCAAAACGAGGTGCTTCTGCCGTCCAAACAGATCCAGAAGCAGTGGGATCAGAACGACAAAGCAGATCCAGAGAAGCAGCCAGCTCTGGAAGAGGGCGACCTGAAGCCATCTGAAGGTGAGACGCAACACAGAATGGGGCGATCCCTGCAGTTGAAAAATCTCCCCTGCGGACACGTACCGTAAGAATAAGAATAAGGGCCCTATCTCGCATCCGGCACAGCGCAGCGCAAAGTCCGACGCAAGTTTGCTAGTTTAAGACCGACCCAGTTGTCAATTTCCCGTCCAGCGCCCCCGTCGTTTAAATAACAAATGCACCTGCGCCCATCTGGTCTTACAGGGAGGTGTGTTCAGGTGCATTCTGGGCGTGCTGGTCTTACAGGGAGGTGTGTTCAGGTGCATTCTGGCGGTTCTTACAGGGAGGTGTGTTCAGGTGCATTCTGGGCGTGCTGGTCTTACAGGGAGGTGTGTTCAGGTGCATTCTGGGAGTATTGCTATCTATGAGGCAGCGGGAAGTGATCGCTCCATTGACCAACAAAAACCTGGTCGAAAGTCAACGCAGCATTTCATTGTTATTTTAACAGAGCATTAGTAAAATGCTCCTAGGCTCGTGCACAGGGACACACACTATGCTTGTTACACACACAGGGACACACAGCAGCACACACACACATGCACGCACGCACGCGCGCAGAAGATTACAAATAAAAATATTACGGTGCAAATCCTCCATCATAACAGCAATGCTCCAAGGTCCAAACGCGCCTGGCTTTTAAAAGGAATGGGAGATGATCTCTGATTGGTTGATTGCATGTTACGCCCAAAACACACCTGATTAATGAAGACACTAAGAACAACCCTTTAGAACCAGGCACCCTGTGCACAGACCCTTTTTATCCAGCTGTCAAACTAGCAAAAGTGGATTTGGACACGCCCTAAACACACCTGCACCAGGCGCTTGACGCCATGCGCTTATATCGTTAAAATAGGGCCCTTAGTCTTCCTTACGTACCGTAAGTATAAATGTGCTGCTTAGTCGTGTCGTTTTAACACTTGGTCTTCCTCCAGACGTGGAGACTAATGGCGCGGGTATTTTTGGCGACCACTCCATCAACCTGCACGGCGGCAGCGTGGCGGAGGAGGAGCAGGTGATGCTGGCGCCCCAGTTGTCGGCCGCCCCCTCGCCGCAGGGGTCTGCCGCCTACACCGCCGAGGACTGCGAGAACAAGTGCCACTCCCACTTCCACGACACGGTGGGCCAGACGGACAGCATGCACCACCATCACCACGACTACCACCACATCCTGCACCACCACCACTCCCAGAACCACCACCCCCACAGCCACTCCCACTCCTACTCGGAGGAGCACTTCCAGCAGGCCGGCGTGGCCACGCTCGCCTGGATGGTCATCATGGGGGACGGGCTGCACAACTTCAGCGACGGCCTGGCCATCGGTGAGTAGGCGGCGTTACTGTCAAGGGCGGGAAGTCAAGAGCTGTTTGGAAAGAAGAGGTAAAGTCGCTTACAAGAACACGACCTCTTCATTTTGCTATCAAAGTGCACCAGATTGATGCATTTGACTTTTAAAATGTAAAAAATGTTTACCTCTAGAGGGTATCCTTCTCAGCGTTTTTACCGCTGACGTGTTCGTGACTAGGCGATTATGGAGAAAATCAAATATCACGATATTTTTGACCAAATACCTATATCAATACCGCAACGATATTGTAGTGTTGACTATTGGTGCTTTCACAAAATATTTACACAATGAGATATTTGATGAATAATCATCAGTAATGTGGATATAATGACTAAGTGGGTAAAGGCAAATAATGGAACAGTTACAACAGTCTGGTAAGTTCAGAAAATGACATCACTTTACTGTAATGCAGCCTTTAAAACCAGGAAAAGACAACACTTGCCTCATAACACGATATTACGATATCCAAAATCTAAGACGATATCTAGTCTCATATAACAATATCGATATAATATCAATATATTGCCCAGCTCTACGTGTTTGCATGCCTGAACTGTACCATGGTGTACAATGACAAAAAGCCCTCTCTCTGACAAACTGACAGTATATTTAGCCAGGAAAAAGGTTGTTGTGAGCCAGATACAGAGCACCATGAGGGTTGCAGTGAAGTTTAGCCGACAAAAGGTGATGACAGTTAAGTTTAGACACTAAAACGACTATTCTAAGAATAGAAAAAAAGATTGTGGTTTGGGTTAAAACGCTGGTCCCCTTACTTTGTACTCCCAGGACATGAACACCTGTTTCCTGGGTGAAAGTCTTGTGTTTTCTACTTAACTTCTCCAGGACAACTTCACTCGCCGGCTTGAAGGCCCTCTGTTTGTCACCTGATTCCCTTTATACATCCATGGTTTAAAGGCATTTATTAAAAGAGCCATTTTGAGATTTTATTTCATGAGTCGATATCAAATCAATTCAACAAAGATCCGTTTTAATTGGAGACTAGATAATGTTATCCCAGCCCTAATCACTGTACAGTTGCATTGACGGCGGTGAGTTTGAGCGTTTCCTGTCGTTGTCCAGGCGCTGCCTTCACTGAGGGGCTGTCCAGCGGTCTCAGCACGTCTGTGGCCGTTTTCTGTCACGAGCTGCCGCACGAGTTGGGTAAGACCTTTTTATCTCACTGATGATCTAATCTAAGTCTTTATTTAAACATTGAAACCCTTTTATTATCTCTGTATTATATCAGTTAATATGTCACTTTGTGTATACATGTATTCAGGATTGAATAATGACATGGCTAAACTAATCTTTCACTCGGTCAAATGGATTTAAAGCATTTTGGTAAATTTGTAATCTTTAAATCAATGAATTATTGTTTCCAGTTGTAGTTTATTTCATTTTTATAGCACTTTAGTTTACACCAAAGTGCTTCACAAAGACAAAAAAACACTTATGTAAAAGCATAAAACACAGATAAGATGAAGTTGATTTGCCTTGTGTGGAGTTGACTCTTGACTCGGTTTCCCAGGTGACTTTGCGGTGCTCCTGAAGGCCGGTATGACGGTGCGCCAGGCCATCCTCTACAACGTGCTGTCGGCCATGATGGCGTACCTGGGAGTGGTGATCGGCATCGTGATCGGACACTACGCCGAGAACATCTGCATGTGGATCTTCGCCCTCACGGCCGGCCTCTTCATGTACGTGGCTCTGGTGGACATGGTGAGTCATCGGCGCCGCACCTGCATGTCAAAGACAAACCAAACCGACCATGCAACGACGCACATGTCCATGTCCACATGTCCAAACCAAACCAACAACGTGGTCACACTACAATAGAGCTGCAAAGATGAATCGATTAGTTGTCAACTATTACATTAATCTCCAACTATTTTGATAATCGGTTTTGAGTTAAAACTTAATAAACAATGAATTAATCTGTTTTTAAACCACTTAATGCAATAATTTAAAGAGACTTCAAATCTGAATATGCAGGCTGACCGTTGAGCCCAGACATGTTTCATTATTTACTTTCTGTGGTGTAGAAGAGAAACTGCTCAGCTGTTTTTTTCCACCGAGTCAGGAGAAGTGAAACTCTCATCCAGTCAGCAGCATCTGTTCTGTCGACTCAACAGGTCTGAGAGCAGCAGCCTTCACCACCAGATGCCCTCTTCACACAGACACGCACGCACGCACGCACAGACACTCTCTCACACACACAGACACACACGGACAGACCCACACTGTGTAGCTTGCACACGTAACCAGTTTATAAAGCCAGACCCAGACAGCTGAGCTGTCCCAACCCTCTGCTGTCTAAGACCCAGCAGAGCTTCTGTTGTCCCAGGCTGACCTCTAGTGGCCGCTGCCATGCACTGCACTCTGTAACAACACACCATTACACTACTACCACTACTACTACACCCCAAAACTCAAACTTTATCACAGCCACAGGTGTCCATTTAGTAGGGCTGGACGATTAAAATGTATTGACATCGAAATTCTGAAGCTGTTATCAACATATTTTTCACATTGACTATAATTTCGATGTGATTTAATTTTCGTTCATCAAGGTAGACCGTGCAATTAATCGTGATTTTGATTTTAAGTCATATCGTGCAGCCTTACCATTTAGAATACTAGTGAATACTTAGAATACTAACAGGCAAATCAATAGTCCATGGCAACTAACGTTGCTTTCAATTGCATCTCGTATCTCTAAGAATTTTTTTGCTTAGAATTGATATCACGATTCTTTGCCATGATTTTTTTTTTTTCACGAAGTTTTTTCTTTATTGCACACATGAATCATGACAAAACAAAACAAATTGGCAGTACCAAACATAGATTGTTTTTGGCACCTATAGCACATTGTGCTTCTATGAATACAGAAAATAAAGTACATACTGGCCATTTAAGTACAGTAGGCTACCAAAAATAGTGACTTATAACATATTGAACTAAATATGTCCCTGATGCAGGCTCTCTCTGAACTCCTTGAACATGTCTTTACATAATTAAAACATGTCAATCAACATGCTCCAGCTTCAGTCTCTAGAGAAATGGAGTTTGTCAATTGCCAATTTAATTAAGTACCGTATCAAAAAACAGAATAATTTCTTAGCACAATTTTTTTATTTCATGTCTTCAGCTTTCCTATCAAAATAAAGGCCGAAAATGCCCCCAAAAATTAACGTTCTTTAGTGTAAAATAAATGATCAGTTCAAGACTTTCAATTAATTTGGGTATTTTATTAGATTTTATAGCATTTGAAAAAAAAATTAATAGAAGGTTGAAAAAAGTGACAAATGGAAAAAAAAAAAAAAAAACTTCAAAAAAAATTGACAGACATCAGAAAAAGTGACAAACTTGGAAAAAAATGACAAAAAAGCCAGAAAGCTTCAAAAACTTGATTTAAAAAAAACAACAGAAACGAAAAAATAAATACTAAAATCAAAATATCAAAGACATCAGAAAAAGTGACAAAACTTGGGGGGGAAAAAGCTTCAAAAAGCCTAAAAAGAAGACCAAAACATTGAAAAAACAAAAAGTTTTTATTTTGACCCACAATGACGATGAGCTGCGTGGTCGACGAGAAGACCACCCAGGGGTTAAGAAACCAGTCTCAGCTCGGTGGTGTTTTTCTCCCCAGGTGCCGGAGATGTTGCATAACGACGCCGGGGACCACGGCTTCAGCCACTGCGGCTTCTTCCTGCTGCAGAACGCCGGCATCCTGCTGGGCTTCTGCATCATGCTGCTAATCGCCATTTTCGAGCACAAAATCCAGCTGGACCTGGGCTACTGAGGGACGGCGTTTGGTCCTGAGCTCCGTGTGCGTCTCAGTGTCTCCGTCAGAAGTGTACTGTGTCTATTTTTATTTGTTGTTGTTGTAGACTGTCCCGTCGCCTTGATTTAGTTTCTATTGTCCACACGGTGTAGGGAGAAGTAGAAACGCAGAAATCGAATGTTGTCGTAGCGGAAGCAGAAGTTAAAAAGCTGCAGCGGCTCTGACGTTTGCCGCTCAAACTCATTAGGAGTAAAAAATAATAACTGAAGAAGTTGTTTTTTCATTTTCTTAGACTGCGGTTACAAACGTGCAGTAATTTCTCTTTTTGTCAAAAAACTCATGAAGTCAGAGAAGAGAAAAAGAAATAAAAAGTCCCCCGTCCAAATTGCTCTTTCCACAAAAATGCTCATTTGATGAATATTTCACTTTTTAGCAGTTCCTATTAACAATAAACTCAAAAAGACCCTCTCATGGGGTTATCTGTCCCTTAAAATTTTTTGCCATCATATTTGATTTGATTCTTTACCCCATTATGTCTGATTTCTGATGTGTTGGAAGTGTTTCTGCTGCTGAGTCAAACCACATCAGTATTTCAAATAATCCCCTAAAGTACCGTAACAGCTCCACTGTTAGAAACACTAGCCTGGCTCCGCCCTCCTACGTACTTCTGCTCAATTTTCATTTCCCTTCAGTACTCTGTCTGGGTTTATGGTATATTCTTGGGTTTTCTCCGGCCAAATCTTTACCGGTCCAATCAGAGAACAGAGGGAGGGGCTGAGAACGGTGACGTTGAGGTCGTGCTCTAGTTTGAGTTGTACTTCCTTAATGGCGGCGGAGAAAGATGCGAGCGAAGCCATTCGGTCCGTTGTGGCAACGCTGCCGAATATCCAGAAGTTAAAGCCCGAGCAAGAACAATCTTTGCTGAGTTGTGTTGGTGGCCGTGATGTTGGTGCCCTCCTCCCCTAAAAAAGAAATGGACCAGAGTCTGGTCCTACCAGGCTAATGTACCAGAGTCTGGTCCTACCAGGCTAGTGGACCAGAGTCTGGTAGGACCAGGCTAAGACAACACCGCACTGGGAAACCATTCCCATTTTAAATCCCCTCCTATGAGAACTTAAAGTAGTGTCCACTATACACCCCAATCTCTTTCAGAATAATCTCTGCAGGCGATATTATCCCAATTCACGCTGCGACTATCGATCATTTCACATCTGATTAATCTGGAGCTTTACATTTTCCTCAGAAGTGATCTTCTCTTCTGTGAAGCTTTTTGATTTGGGATCATGCAGCGGCACTTTGTAGTGTTAAATTATCCAAAAACAACACTAGATACATTTTAATTAGCATTTTAGGCACCGCTTGAACCGAACTGAACCCTAAACTGTGACCTCTGTTCATGTGGAGCTGAACAATCTACATTCATTTCTGCCAATTTTCAGATTTTAGTTTTTTCCTTTTTGTTGTTTGTTACATTTTTGAAGGCCATGTCATGTGTACCAGAATTCTTTAGTTTCAATGCCTTTACTTTTGAGGCTGCCTGTTACTGTAGCTTTAAGCTTTACTTTAAGGATTTCAAACTAAGCTGTCAAACTATTTGTTTTAGTCCAACGCCTGCAGACGTCTTGATTCTGTTAGTTAATAAAGTGGCGGCATGGATCCGTTTTCTTGTCTTTAAACGAGTGCAAAGCTCTAAATGTCTCCTAGGTAGGGTTGGGTACCGAAACCCGGGGCCTAAACAACCGGTATCTACCGAATGGAAACGCAGATTTCGGTGCCTCATTTTTGTGCCGCTTAAATGCCTTCTGCGCTGCTCTCTGATGCTCCGAAACAGACGTTTGAGGCAACAGAAGCATCGCTGCATGTCACACTAGTTAACACTTCACCTGACAGCAGGTAGCGTTAGCCTACCGTTAGCTAGCAGCTGGATTAAAAATGGTTAAAATGCTGACAGCTAACTTTAAACGGTGTAAAGGGTGTCTGTATTTCACTGGAGACAATTCCAACAGCAGGACTTTAAGCAGTCTGCAGCTGCTTTCAGAAAAACAACACAGACACTTGAAACTAGTAAGCCTCATGGTGTATTCAAAGTTAGTGTAAAATACCCTATTCCTCAATTTTTTTATTTATCAGTTCAGGCACCGTTTAGGCACCGGTATTGGGGGGGGGGGAGGGGGGAATCCAAATGATACCCAACCCTACTCCTAGGAGAGACGCCATATTTTCGACGATATCGCGGTCAAACGCCGCCCTCCGACTTAACCCAAACCTGGACCTCTGGACGTCCCTGGGCTTCTGACTCCTCAAGTGTACAAGTCTGTCGGAGAAAAGCCAAACACAATGTGTTGTTATTTTTTGATGAGAAACTGAAGGCCAACGATGGCAACAAGAAGGGGAAACTCAGCAGGTCGACTTGTCTGCTTTAGTGTACTTTTTTAACGTTTCTTTTTAACTTATGTTTTCATTTTATTGTTCCAGTTGAAGAGGGGATGTGGCAGCTCAACACTGATGGTGTTCAGAGAAACTAGTACTTGGAAAGTTGTTGTTACAGTATTACTCCTGCTCAGTTTGAATATTGACTTTGATACCAATAAGCAGAAATAACTACTATGTCCCTCATCAAGCTCCGTTTGTATTTTTTTGTCACTTCTTTGTTTCTAAAAGGAGTCTGCTCTGATGTTTAGCTTAAAAACATTTTTACCCTCACAGGACATGGAAAAGTTATTTTCTGGCTGTTAGAAAAAAAGTGTATTTGCTCAAATTATGAAAAGCAAGTTCAGTCCAGACACGGACCTCACTGTGTATATTACATGTACAATATTATACTATATGTATATATTTATGTACTATACTGTATGAGTACCTGTTTAATTTGTTTCAGTTGTGGACTTTGTGCTTTGACTGTTTGTTGTAAAGGATGCGAGTCGCAACACAAACCAAAATAATCTCATTCACAGAAAATGTTAGTGTGGCCAAAACAGAAGTTTTTCTTTTCTTTAATGTTTTTGTCTAGAACAAAATGTTTGAAATGAATGTGTTAATGAAGGAAACTACAGCACGGACTCACTGGGCTCTCTGACATTCCTGAACACAATAAACTGTCACCTTCCCACCACACTCTGCTGCTGTCCCTCTTTATGGTTCCTCTGGACAGGGAAAGTTAGTTAGTTAACTCATCCTGAATAATTCAAAACCAAAACTGTCCATATCATTTATCTCAGTCAATACAAGGTAATCATAAGTTTTATAGAAGGAGGAGATATGTCCGTCTAAGTGAACTATTTGAGAAGTTTAGAGAGGAAATGTCTCTGTGGTGGAACTGATAACTCAGACTTCTAAACATGAAGAAGGACCCCAGACTCTGCTTTATTGTGAAGGCCCAAACACACTGAAAGCCATCATCGTCGAGCCTCATTTTAGTGTTAACTTCGTCCAGACGAGATGAGACTAAATATGTTTGTTGACACCTTTTTTTACCATGACTGAGACGAGACGATGGCGAGACTGCACCAAAGTCCCAAAAACGCTGGCTAAGACTAAATTAACATGCATTATTGTTGACCAAAAAGACGAGACTAAAATGTTTTGCATAAAATCATCATTTTCATTTTCAGTTTTATCTAAACCTGAACCAAACCTTAACCCTAACTACCGAGAGGGGGGGGGCGCTATGAATTTTAACAGGGAGGAAACCGATCTCGACAGAGGAAAAGACTTTGACACAACACCGCAGAACCAGCAGTAATTGAGATATTCTTTTGTTTTTTATATAAAGTTTTGTGTATTACAGATCAGTGGTTGCGTTACACTTTGTTCCAACAACGTCTGTTATTACCTCTCAATTCTATTTTAATGATATTAAGATATAGGCTATTTTAATTAGGAAGTAAAGTGCCTGAATAGACAGTGTTGGGAACGTTACTTTAAAAAGTAATTAGTTATAGTTACTCACTACTTGTTCAAAAAAGTAACTGAGTTAGTAACTGAATTACTCTATAATAAAAGTAACTCGTTACCAGGGAAAGTAACTATTTGCGTTACTTTAAAAAAAAGTTGCTATATGTCAAAGAATTTGGATTTTTTTTAGCAGTTTTCACAAGTCGGTTGAAATGAGTAGAACAGACAGGTGTTTAACGTACATAACTTTCCATATTTATTGCACGTCGACAGACAGCAAGAGGTTTATCCTGCACTTCAAGTATTATCTTTGTAAGAAAAGTAAACAGTTACACCATATAAACTTATATGACGCATATACTTTAACAACATACCTGCCTTTCATACGGTTGACTTCAGCCTGTGTCATAGGTTTTGTTGTGAGGCAGACAGATCTAGCTTTTGCTGCTTGGAGGACTTTGCTCCGAGTCCTTCTTTGCTAGCGGATGGCGAGCTATCATCGGTGGTGGAGGTATCGCTGGTTTTGGCCATGCGTGTGTCGGTGTGAGATGCTTCATTAAATTTCTTACAACGGATGTCGACAAAGTCTTCACTCCTGGACATAATGTACACATTACATGCACGTTCTTGCCTTTGACCACAATTAATTTGAAGTAGTGCTTATATCTCCACCTTGAAAACGCCAACTTTTCATTGGATTGCTCCTGACTCGCCATCTCTGCTGAATCTGTTTAGCTGTTGTGTGTGTGTGTGGCGCGTGTGCTGGCATGTGTGTAAAAACACTGGCTCTGATTGGCTACCATGAAACATGACTCTGCCTTAGCCAATCATAATCGCTTATCTCGTTATTAACCCACCTCCTCACTAGCTGCGAGCCAGGGGTGCGTTCGGATTACACAGTTTATTCAATCAATGCCTAGTAACGCACCGCATTTAACGTCCAGTAACGTTAACGGCGTTGTAACGACGGGAAAAGTAATTAGTTAGATTACCCCGTTACTGAAAAAATAACGTCGTTACCTAACGCCGTTCTTTTAAACGGCGTTATTCCAAACACTGTGAATAGAAATGAGTTAGACTAACTCTCCAAACATGCAGTGCAGCTGCAGAGAAAAACAGCTTTGGGCCAAAGCAGTTAGATGCTTTTATGTGCTTGTTCGGCCATTTAAAACAAGTTTGCTGCGTCAGGTGCTTCCAGTGTGTCTGGGCCTGAAGAGGTCACAAATCAAAAAGGTTGGAAATCACTGGTTTAATCTTTAACAATGCATTTTATAAGATATTTTTTTATATAAAATCTGAAAAGAGTAAGCTAAATGTAGGGGAGTAAAAACCACAATATTTCCCTCTCATTTTGTGTCTTTTATGTCACTTTGTGTTCCTTGTGTGACTTTTTGGTTGTTAAAAAAGCACAATATTTCCCTGTGAGTCTTTGTGTCTTCATGGTTTTGTCTCTGTAGTTATTTTGTGTCTCTATTGGTCTTTTTAGTAACTATAAGAGACATTAGCATGAAACTATAGCTGTCAGATAAATGTAGTGGAGTAAAAAACACAATAGTTCCCTCTGAAATGTATCCAAGTAGAAGTATAAAGTAGCATAAATGGAAAAGTACCTTCAAACTGTAGTACAGTACTAGAGTAAATGTAGTCCGTTACTTTGCAGCGCTGCTGTGGGACTGACCTGAAAGGTCCTGGAAGAGAAAACGGAGCTGCAGAAAGTAAAGAAGGCCACACTGACACATCAGAGGACAACAGACAACACTTGAGGCATAATAACATTTATTTATTGTTTATAATTAAATGATTTCTCCATCTTTCAGTGGCAGCCATCGTATTACTCCACAGGACAATAACATGTGAGTAAATATACATCAGGAGTCATTAAAATGATCCACATTGTCTTCATGTTTTAAAATTTTCCAAGAAAATAAACAATATCTAATCTAATAGTAGATAAACATGTTAATATAAGCAGGAAACTGTTAACCCGGTGTACAAATATGAAAAAAGTAAACTGGGTGCAATGAAAATATATTTAAACATTTATCTGAACCTCCTTATATTTGAATTTGTATTTTACAGAAACAATTGATTATGATTTAGTTTCTTTATGATTCAGTAGGACAGAACAATATGAACACGTATACACATCAATACAATAACTCATTAACATTCAGTTTGTTTTTCAAATGTCAAAGAAAATAAATGGAAGAGCAGATAAAAGAAACTTAAAAACGTAACAAGAAACTAATATTCCTGTTTTAAAACCTGTATTAAACAATGTAAATATAGTTTAACCTTTTTATGAAAAAATAATAGTTAAATGATCAGAATAGAATATAAAAATATCACATTTTCAGTGTTCAGGTTTTTTTCTGGTATTTAAGGTACAACTGGGCAAGAAAAAACTATTAAAGAAAAATACACAGAATGCATAATGGCTTAAAATATAGGACAAATGTTAATGCTGAAATATGTAATTCGTCACAAATAGCAGCTTTAACCTACTAAAAGATACATCAATCTTCAATATGATTATGTAAAATAAACATCAATTGTGTTATCATCTTTGTTACAAACCTCTTATAATACAAAAAAGTTACAGTAACTGCCAAACCCCAAAACCAAGTACTTAATCATACTTCTTTAGTATATAATCAGAGTATATTCAAAGTACTAAATAGTTTCATTAATAAAAAAGAGAACAAACATCTGTGGCAACAATTAATGGCACCAATGCTCCAGCTGACAGAGGTTATTAAATGGCGTGTGTCAGAAAAGAAGCTTCATTTCTCAAATTTTCAACAACATTTAGGTTATGTAGTTCTTAGCCATTAAAAAAAAAAAAACATTTTGCCATGAAGTTTGTAGCAGTCAATTAATGAATTATTTTCAACTGAACAAAAAATGTATTTAATCTAGTGCCAGCTGGCAAAAAGTCAAGCCGGCTACATTGCATGCGTAGCATTTGCAGAGCGGACGTTCCAAAACTACTCTTCCACTATATTCAATGAAACTGGTGACACCGTACAGAGGGCGAGCGTAGTGGTGCGAATGCTCTGCAGAGATCTGCTCTACAAGCCTAAAAATAGGACAGTCTATTCTTCTACTCTTCTATTTTTCCGCGATGTGTATGCGTCCCTTTTACACAGAAAAGGATCATAAAGTGTCTATATTTATTTTTAAATTAAACTACCGATATAAAGGAAACAACTTAATGACTGTCAATAAGCATATTGGCAGTTTCATTTTGAAAGTTTCTGTTTTTATTTCTTGTTTCCCTCCCCAGTTGACAGTAGATTGATGTTTGACAGCTCTGTGCCGGCTCCAAAAACTGAAGGAACAACAATCCCAAAGCAAAAGCTCTCTGTCTCGCCTGTGACACACAACCATAGGCCGTGTGGCGCAGAAGGTGTAGATGGTTAAAAGATACATTCTGCGGCACATGTGTTCTTCTAACGGTCCGCATACGTTACGCATTCAATGTAGCTGAAGCGCAAGTGCTAACATGCTAAAGTTAGCATAATATATGACAAAATGATAGCATGTTACCACCATAACAATACAAAATGTACACATTACTGTTAATACTCTCAACATACTAATTGTCTTACAATTGCTCAGCTGTCTTTTTGACTTATTTTTCATCCATTAAATCACTTTTGTTCTGGTTTATACTAACACATGGCTGCAGCCATGGCATGTTCTTCACTCATATCCAAAGAAATTTGCATATATCTTAAGCAAACCTTTCTTTTTTTTCTCTCCTATTTTTCTTCAGACAATTCTTCTTCTGTTTTTGTGAGTTTATCTCGTTTAGCTACTTTGCAGATGATTTTTGCCTTTTCCTTCATTGCCTCCAAAGACTGAATTCGAGCCGTGTAACCCTCTTTTGCCTCTGACTTTTCTCCCTCAATCAGCATGTCGATGTACTCTGGAGTGGTCAGAGGGTTAGGCCTCAGCGCGATTTCTTGCAGACGAGTTATAGATCGGGCCGACTGATCCATTAGGGATACGATCATGTCTTGAAGGTGAACAATCTCTTCCTCTTGCCTCTCAATCAATTCCTGAACAGTCATCTTTTCTTTTGTAGCTTTTTTGTACTTTTCTTTTAGCTCCAGCAGTGTCTGCTTCTCTTTTTCTTTAACATACTCCCAACTGTATGTTTGGTTGAAATGCACATTCCACATGCATTTTCCAGGGCAGACTGTGCACCTCCTTTTCCTATCCATAGATGCACAGACCCATTTTTGATCATCATCTGCTATCGTACACGGGTAGTGGCATGTTATTGAACATTTCTGGCAGTTGGTAATGTACTCTCCTTTCTTTGTGAGCTGTTTTTTGACTGGCTTGATAACGTCCACCTCAATCTCAAAGTTTTCATTTAAAGTCATGGCTGTTTCATGCTCTTTAAGCTTTTCTTTGGTTGTCCTTATTTCTTCAAGTTTTGCTAATCCAGCTTTAACTTGCGGTAACAAACCTTCAACTGCTGTTTCAAGATGCTTTCGTTCTTTTAAAACCTCTTGGGTCATGAGCAAGCTTTTGGTTGTCATTTTGTTCAAAGCAGTGAAGAACTTCAGCATACTTTTGGCACCCATGTTCCAAAACATTTCATCAAAGTTGTCATCATCCTCATCAGATTCCTCATCACAGGCCCTGTCACTGCTGCTTCTGTTATCTGCAAACAATGCAGAGTTGTTGAACTTGAAGTGAACTGGAAGCCCTATATCATTTTTTGGACATGGAACCCCAGAGGCGCTAATTGCCTCCAGAACCGGTGGCTGTTTGCCATCTGCAAAAGTGAGAAGCATCTGAATGTTCTCTGCCACATTTTTGCCAAAATGGAGAGGACCCGGAGTCAAACACATATCGTTGCGTTGCTGTTAGACGTGCAAGGAGAGGCCGGGTAACAAAACACACTGCATCAATCTCACTTACCCCATTAGCAGAGGTAAAAGCCTCCTGATTTGCTCTGTGATCTCCCTGTCTCTTCCTATTCCTCTTGTGTCCCCAAACCCTGGTGTGTCCACAATGGTCAGAGAGAAGGGGACTTTAAACCCCTCTTGGTAGTTGATTTTGTACACAGTGGCTTCAGATGTCTGACTTTCAGATTGTGATCTTGTCTGATCCTCCTCAATTAATTTGAATCTGAAACTGTCCTTCCACTCCACACCAACAATGTAGTTGATCATTCCATTGATCAGAGTAGACTTTCCTGATCCAGTTGCTCCAAGAAGCATTATTGTGCGATTTTGCCTCATGCTTTCTTTGCCAAGGTTATACATCCCGGCACCCATCCACATCCATATCTTCTTTTTTCAGAGGCAGTTTGTAAACTGATGGAGATTCAGAAGCTATACTCTTGCTAATATGTTTGAGGAACTCGGCAAGACGTGCAAATTCACGTTTTGTTGTGCAGACATTAACAGTGATGCTTTCTTTGCTTCTACCAGCTACACCACAATCACATCTGACCCTGACAACATATTCTGTCTCTGACTGAAGCTCTGATGTTATTACCGCTTTTCGTTCGAGCGCATCATTTCGTTCCATTGGAGATCTTCCTCTTTAACACCGCTGTCTGTTTTGGCGAACTCCACGATGTTGCTCAAATTATGGACATCTTGTCCAAGCTCACCAGGTTTCTCCCAGCTAACTGATATCTCTCTTGAATTTGGTTCGACTTCAGGTTTTCCAGGAGGGCTGCAAGGTAAAGTTTTAGTGGAACCAGTGACTTCATTGGCTGGTCCAACACCTACTGAGGTCACTGCTCTGCATCTGAACATATACTCTGTGTTAGGACTCAGATCGCTCACTGTGACTTCTTCAGCTTTTGATGCTGTCTTCTGTTTCCATCCATCCTCTCCACTGACACAGTACTCAACAGAGTAGGAGGTGATGTCCTCTGCTCCAAATCTGGGTGGAGAAACCTTCAGAGTCACACTGTTGTGGTTTATATCACTTACTGTCACTGTTTCAGGCTTTGAAGGCGGCTCAAAGTTCTCACTGACAGGAAAGCCTTCTTTATAAAGGTAGATGCTTGAACCTTTCTGTGTCTCATTTGTTGAACCCACTGTCAGGAACTTAATCTTCTTGTTCTCCTTGTTGGCCTCTGCAAAGTCACTGAAGAGCTTTGCTTTACGCTGCATTTCTTCTGCTACTTCTTTTGAGGCGTACCATTGTTCCTTCTCTACATCTTGGGTATGTGCACCTTGAGGGTATTCTGGTGTTTGTTTTAAGTAGTTTGATAAAGCTGAGAGGTACGGTTCAGCACTTTCAAGTGAGGTGAAGACAAAACACACAGCATGTTTAACACTGAGACTTTCCTCATCAAGACCATTTTGAGAAGGGACAATCTTGGTGTTTTTCATCATGTTGGTGAACGATTTTAACATGCAGATTTCTCTCTCTTTACAGTCCATCCACTCGTTCAGGTGTTTGCTGTTGAAAGGAGAAGAATGTCTCTTCTTCAGGATCTCTGCGAGCCCAGCCTCCTCTTCTCCTCTTCCTCGGATTGACGGAAGTTTCTTTGCCAAGGTTCGTTGGAATTCCAGTTTGAACTCAGAGGACATTTCTTTAAAACTTTTAATCTTTTTGCCAATCTGTGGGAACTGCTGTGCAGTGGTGGTCCTCAGTGCATCATTGCACCTCATTTCCAGCTCATCGAAGTCCTCCAGGACTCTCTGTGATTCTTGAACTAATCTTATACTTATCTGACGGACAAGTTTGGCAGCAGAAGAATCTAAACTTGTCAGTGGCAACAGCCAGACCTTCATTGGTACGGCATTTTCTCCGTTGGCTCCCAACAATTTTGGGAGGCTTTGGTAGACTTCTACTGCATCCTGAAAGGATGTAGGAGATTTCTGAATTGAAAAGTCTCCAAAGAATCTGCAAGAAAATTTGTCAACCTTTTCTCTGTCCTTGTCTTCCATTTTCAGCGAACCTTCACCCTCTATCACAAAGCAGGGAATCTTCTTGATCATCACCTTCAAGTTGCCCTGAATGTCTTGATGATCTTCCTTTTCGGACACCTCACGGTCAAAGACAAAAATGCTTGTGCCCCATAAAGGACACCTGTGACTACATGTGTTGCTAACCCTTTGTCAAAGATATCTGGATACTTAATATTGCCTCTTCCAAGGTGATTCATCGACAGTTCCCGGAACTTTGTGGTAGCTTTGTATTTCAGAGTTACTCTGGCCTGATTTTTGATGCCTTATGATCATTCAGGTATTTGGCCGATCCTTCAACCTTGACCAGTCCACCTAAAAAACTTGCTTTCAGAGAGGCTTCAACTGTTAGCGCTGAGGATTTATCCTCAATTGATTCAGAAGCAACTATCTCAAAGTCACTGTTTTGTTGTGGTCTTTCTCTTGTATTTTTTTCCAAGTCATCACAGTCCCACAGTGTCATGCCTGCCAGAAAAGAATTAAAGGAAGTTAGACTGCCTTTTACTGCATGATATAAGCTTGGTTTATACTTTTGTTGTTCAGTTCCATTTAATAACTTTACATGTGGATCCTTACCAGGGACGAGTGAATCTTGGCGGCAGTCGCAGCATCCCGAGGCTGAATGGCCGGCCGAGCGGCCACCTCTATCGTTCTGCTGGCTTCAGCCATCCCTTAGTCTAGACTAGAAAAAAACAGAAGGTATGTTAGTTTACTGCTCATCATCTTTTCTGACATCTTGTATAGTTGCTTTAACAAAGACAAGCTCCTCTGAAGTCAAGAGTAAATAAAACATGTTGCTTTTTGGTGAACACTTTAGGATGCCAATTTAAGGGATAGTCTGAACCTTTGCAGAGGGAGACTGAATGGGCATAAGAATACGGATATTCTACGGTTAATGAAAATGTGCAGTAGGAAGGGCTGTCTGACGGCAAGGTAAAGTGTGAAAACATTCTAAACATATTGTCTACAGCAACTGATATAGATATTTTTAGGTGTCTAAAATGCGTTTAGCTGCTGCCCCAGTCCACAGCAGTACATTACTTAGCTTCCACATGGGTACTCCTGCCTGCTTCTCCAAACTGGGGGCGTGCCGACCACCATCTACTGAAGCTAATACACTGACTATGGAGAAGTAGCTCATACATCCACACTTAAAAAATTATTCCTTTGGAGCAGTTTGTATGATGTGAAGTTTAAAAACTATTTAATTGTCTGAAGGTTAATAAACATCTAACCATTTTAGCTAATAAAAATCTTGGAAAACCAATGACAAACTAAAAATGTATTATGTTTAGTATAGTATCTAGTTTAGAAAATGTTTTCATCTATCAACAACTGTGTGTTTCTTTTGTGTTCATTATTATTATTATTATTTATTTTACTAATCAACAGTGTTCACATCAGACTGGATGGAATAGAACTGAGCTGATAGTGCCATCTGTTGGTGAACACATTTTCAATTTCCAATGAGAAAATGGAAACAACAAACTGGGAAAAGAACAGAAATAGAATACGTACCACCTGTCAGCTTCTGCTATATTGACGTCAATTCTGGATCAACATGCTTTTCTCCTAACAGAAGATGAATTCATTTATGGTTAATCTTGGTTTTGCATGGTAAACGGTTAACTGCCAATGTATAAAAATTCCAAGCTTCACAAGAATAACCATTTCCATTACAGGAAGATTGAACAAGTAATAACTATTGTAAACCCGGTTAAAAAGCATGAGGTGATGAGTGATGTTTGTAGTATCATTTAAAAAGAAAAAGAGCATATAAATAGTGTGATTAAAAAGGTTAAAATTAATTTAAAAAGTTATGATAAAAATGTTAAAAGCAGTTTAAAATGTATTATATGTTTGTTGTTTTATGTAAAAGAGAATGTATTTCTGAAACCTGTCTAAAGAGGAGCCGGTAGGAAGAAACAACGGACTGTCGGTTTTGAGTTTGCGGGTTGTTGTTTTGCTTTGTTTTGTATAAATACAACAAAATTTCAGAGGGATTGTTAAAAGTAGGATAGACTAAGTTGGAGGAGTATTTTTGCGGGAAGTATCGGCCCACGGCCTATATAGGTCCGGTCTACGATACAATTGCACATATTCTCTAGCATGGCAGGCAATCAGGAAGATAGTTGTAGTATGGATGAGTTGGATCCAGAAGATGGGAACTGGCAGATAAGGAGGATAAATAAAGCAAAGCGGGTTAGAGGAGTACAAGAGAGTGTGGAGAAATGGATTGTTGTTGTGAGGTTTGAAGAACCAGGAGTGAAGAGTTTGGATCCATTAAAATTGGCGAAGACAATTAAGAATCAGGTTGGTGAGGTTAAATATGCTAGGATTCTAAATGATGGTAATTTGTTGATTGGGTGTAACTCTGAAGAGCAGATTGGAAGAGCTTTAAAATTGCAAGCTGTTGGGAAAATCGTGGTGGTGAAGGTGGTGAAAGTGGGTGAGCAAGGAAGTAAAGGAGTAATTTATGGGATTCCTTTAGCAGTTGAGATGACGGAGCTGGTAAAAAATGTAAAAGAAAAGTGTGAGGCTGTTCAGAGTGCAAAGTGTTTAACCAAGGGGGTTGAGAAAACAGAAACCGAGTCAGTTTTGGTTCAGTTTAGCACAAAAGAGTTGCCTACAGAGCTATATTTTGGGTATATGAGATACAGAGTAAGAGAGTTTACTCATAAGCCAATGAGATGCTACAAGTGTCAGAAGTTTGGTCATGTAGCTAAGTTGTGCAAAGGGACTAAAAGGTGTGCTAGATGTGGTGGGGAGCATGATTATGGGGAATGTGGAGTGGGTGAGAACCTAAATGCTGTAATTGTGGAGGGTGTCACAGTGCAGCCTACTGGGGGTGTGAAGCAATGAGGAGGGAGACTGAGGTTCAGAGTGTGAAAAGAAAGGATAGAGTTCCTTATTCAGAAGCAGTTAAAAGAGTGGAGCAAACGACAGGGGTGGGTGTAGTAAATGTTAGACAGGAAATAGCAACAGGGAATGCATGGACACAGCGACAAGAACTTGTAAAAGAGATGGAGAAGGAGAAAAAGGAGTATGGAGAAAAGAGGGATTTGGTTATCTTTATTGCAGGGGTCATAAATGCAACAGCTGAGGTTAAATCCAAAACTGAAAGGATTCAAATCATTGCAAAGGCAGCAATTCAGCATTTGGGCATGTTGGACTTAAAATGGGAAGTAATAAGGGACTGTCTTGCTGTACACTCTTGTCAGGACGTCGGTAAAGGATGATCTTATTTCTTATGATCATTTTCCAATGGAATGCAAGGAGTCTGTTGGCGAAGGGTCAAGATTTTAAACAGGTTATAGATCGTAGGAGTGTGAAACCTGATGTATTGTGTATTCCAGAAACAATGTTTAAAACCTAGATTTGATTTTGTTTTGTCTAATTATATGGTAATCAGACAAGACAGAGAGCAAGGAAGTGGGGGTTGTGCTACCTTTGTAAGAAAGGGTGTACCCTATAGGGTGTTGGGTGCTGGGAAGGAACAAGAGTATGTGGTAGTGGAAGTATGGGCAGATAAAAAGAAAATAGTAATAATAAATTATTATAACCCTTGTAAACTGTTAGACTTAAATAAATTAGAGGGAATAGAAGGCCAGGATAGAGATAATGTTATATGGTTTGGAGATTTTAATGCCCATAATACACTGTGGGGAGGGAAAAGACAGAAAAAATGGACAGGTGATTGAGGAGATAATGACTGATAGGAATTTAGTTAGTTTGAATGATGGTAGAAAGACTAGGATTGATATTAGTACTGGTAAAGAGTCAGTGTTAGACCTTACATTTTTGTCTAGTAGACTGGCTCCAAAGGTGTGTGTGGGAAGTGCATGGAGACGGCACTATTGGAAGTGATCACTACCCAATTATATGTACACTGAATGTTGATGTAAGGTTGAGCACGAACAATAGTCATGGAAGGTGGATTTTCAAAAAAGGCTGACTGGAAGAAATTTATGGGAACAAGTGAGTTGTATATTAGTTCGGTCCAAGAAACAAATGATGTTGACATAGCTGAAATTGAGTTGCACAGAGTATTTATATGGCTGCAATGGTTGCAATACAAAAAAGTTCAGGAAAGTTAGTAAGAAAAGCGGTCCCTTGGTGGAGTGCAGATTGTGACGAGGTAGTTAGGGACAGGAACAGAGCTTTTAGAAGATTAAAAAGAACTCATAACTTTCAACATTTGATTGAATATAAGCAAGCACAGGCTTTAGTGAGAAGGTGTATAAGGCAAAGGAAAAGAGCATACTGGGAGGGATTATTGTAGCTCAATTGGAAATACTATTAATATAAATGATGTATGGGGAATGATCAAGAAAATGGAAGGTAATCGAAGAGAGTGGAATTATCCAATCCTTTCAGATGGAGAACAGTTGGCTATATCAAACCTAGAGAAAGCAGAAATGATGGTGAGCACAATGAGTAAGGTACATAGTTCTAGTAATATCTTAGAAGAAGAAAAAAGGGGTAGGGAAGAAACAAGGAGTCTATATGCTGAGGATTACAAAGAAAGGGAAATTAGAGGATAAGTACAATGTTCCTTTCACACTGAGAGAGTTAAGAAATGCCTTGGAGAAGTGTAAGAATTCAGCTCCAGGTAAAGATGAAATTTGTTATAGTATGGTAAGACATTTAAGTGATAAGGGAATTCAGAAGGTTTTACATGTATTTAATAAAGTCTGGGAGGACGGAAAGATTCCTGCAGGATGGAAGGGGGAGTTATTGTTCCAATAAGAAAACCGGAAAAGATGCTAGTAATCCAGCAAATTATAGGCCAATAGCTTTAACTTCTCACTTAGGTAAGTTAATGGAAAGGTTGGTGAATGGAATGCTAATGCACTTTATGGAAGAAAGGGGGTTGATGGCTAGTTGTCAGAGTGGTTTTAGAAAGGGGAGAAGTACTATTGATTCGCTCATCTGTCTTGAGGATGACATAAGAAAAGCACAGATAAAGAAAGAGACTGTTGTGGCAGTATTCTTAGATGTAGAAAAAGCATATGATATACTATGGGTAGAGGGGTCTTTTTAATTAAGATGCATATGCTAGGAATTGGGGGAAATATGTTTAACTGGGTAATGGACTTTTTAAATAATAGAAGTATTCAGGTGAAAATAGGGACAGACATATCTAGAAGGTGTGTAGTAGAAAATGGGACGCCACAAGGTAGTGTTATTAGTCCATTATTGTTCAACATAATGGTTAATGATGTTTTTTCTGGTGTTCAACCAGGAATTGGAAGGTCGCTATTTGCAGATGATGCTAGCCTATGGAAAAGGGGAAAAAATGTGAAGTATACGCTGAAGAAGGTGCAGGAAGCTCTTACCCTAGTTAGAGGATTGGGGGAAGGAAATGGGGGTTTAGGTTATCTATTGAGAAGTCCAAAGCTGTGTTTTTACCAGGAAGAAAATAGATGAAAGTCTAAAACTGGAATTGTATGGTAGAAATTTGGAATGGGTTAAAAGTTTTAAATTTCTTGGGGTGTTTTTGACACAAGACTTACATGGAGGGATCATGTTCCTAAAGTGGTAGATAAATGTAAAAGGGTACTGAATTTAATGAGATGTCTTGCTGGAACAGATTGGGGTGCAGATGTAGCTTCTTTGAAGCAAATTTATGTATATTTAATTAGAGCTAGAATTGAATATGGGTGTTTGGTTTATGGATCTGCTGCCAAGTCAGTTTTAGCTGGATTAGATATAGTCCAAGCTAAGGCGTTGAGAATATGTACAGGAGCTGGCGATCTTCTCCAGTGTGTTCATTGCAGGTTGAAACAGGAGAAATGCCACTTTGTCTCGCGAACTAAACAAAGGCTAACTATTGGGTAAATTTGATGGGGCAGAGGTGTGATCACCCAGTTAAGATAACTATTCAGGCAAGTTGGGAGAGAGTGGGGACAAGACTTCTAAGTTTTGGATGGACAGGGGAGACAGTAGCACAGGAAATGTCTATACATGACAAGACCTTCTGTCCAGGAGTAATGTGGCCATCAGTTCCTTTATGGCAATTGGAGGTACCAAAGATTGATTTAGAAATGCTTGGGATTAAGTCTGAAAATCCTAAATTGGATTTGGTGCGTGAATTCCAATGTCATGTAATGGAAAGATATCAGGAACACATACTAATTTTTACTGATGGTTCAAAGGATCAAGAAACAGGTGCTACAGGAGCAGCTTTTGTTGTTCAAAGGTGGAATGCTCAAGCTTGTAAAAGAACTTCAAATTTCCTAAGTGTGTTCACAGTGGAGTTGTATGCAATTTTGATGGCAGTGCAATGGACTGAACAGATTCAGAACCCAAAAGTGTTGATATGTAGTGACTCTGTGTCAGCTATTAATAGTATTGGGAAAAGGGTTATCAAAGAGTCGTCAAGATCTTGTATATGATATTCTTCTGGCAATTAGAGATGTGACAAGGAGAGGGGGTAGAAATATCATTCGTTTGGGTCCCAGCTCATGTAGGTATTACATCAAATGAAAAGGCTGATAAGTTGGCCAAGGCAGCTGCCAAAAGGAGGCTATAGATGGCGCCATTAATCTATCCAAGGCGGAGGGTAAAAGTATTGTGTGGCAGGGAACAATTTTCAAATGGCAACAGCGCTGGGAGCAAGAACATAAAGGGAGGCATTTATTCTCAATCTCTAGTAAGGTCACTGACTCAGGTAATGGTTGTACAAGAAGGGAGGGGTAGACGTGGGATGAGGTTATTATTTCTAGAATGAGGATTGGTCACACGTTTCTGAACAGCAATTTATTTATTTTAGGTAAGCACCAGAGTGGTTTGTGTTCATGTCAGGAACCGGAGACAGTGCAACATGTTTTGATTTTTGTAGAAATTATGACCGTCAAAGACAAGATCTACTCAGAGAATTGCAAGAAATTGGCTTGAAAGAAGTGTCTCTGAAAAGTATTTTAAAATTAGGATCAAGTGGGAGGGGAAAACGTTGTTTTTCAAATTTTTAATAGACACTGGACTGTATCATCGGATATAGTGCATTAAAGATGAACTGAACTGAAATAATCTGCATTGATAATGTGTTGGTTATGACAAATAAAAATGAATTACACTAAAAATTGTAATTAAAAAAAATCAATATAGCTTTTTTTAAGCAACACAAAAATTACGTTTGTTAGTATTAGAACACTGACAATTTCGATGACGTCACTGGCATGGTAGGACCTGCGAAGGTATATAGGTTACAGTGCAGCATGGACATGAAAATGAGTAATTTTAATGGCATAGGTTACGCATTTGAGCCTGTGAGGGACAGGCCTGCAGTGTCTGACTACCACCACATGGAGGATGACCAGTCCATGGTTTCAGGCTCCACCTACAGTACAGGATCGTGTGGGGGGAAGTGACTGGTGTGTGTGTGGGCGCTGCCGGAGCATGGACACTGTAACTGAATCCATCTGTGATTGGACGAATTCATCCAATGGGATCGCTTGTTAAGTTACCTGCACGCAAAATGTTAAAACCAAAATAAATAAAGTTTGAAAAAAGAAAAAAAAGTTCGCTGCACGTAGGAGAGTCACCCCAGGTTGACCATAGATACACGGAGGATTCACGAGTTTTGCCGTTTACGTTAGGCTAGTGTAGAGTTGGCAGATTTTTTCCTTGTGGTCGTTGATGGATATTACACAAATGGATACTGCACAGATACCTCTTACTAAGGAACTAGCAGCTTTTTCTGCGAGTTGAACTCCCTCTGCATCAACGATGTGCCCTGAGGCGGTGGACACCAGCTAGCATCAGGGTGAGTAGAAAGGGACATTGGAGTCTGTTTACAGACCTGCTGTGGTTTAGTTAGCAGCTAGTAACGCATTATTATTGATCTGTGATATCGTCGGAGTCAGGATTTATTCATACAGTCTATGGTCGGAGTGCTAGCTTGTGGAGTTTGACATAAATGTTTCCAACGTGTTTAGCTGCTAGCCTTTTCCCTAGGTTGGAGCGTGTGGTATCTAGCTTGGTTTTGTGACCCACTTTTTTAATGAACGGCCAAGTGTGTCAGTCTCAGTTTTGTTGAACGCTATTATTTGTGTGTGTAAGTGAATATGTACGTGTTTTGTGTATGTGACAACTACGTTACATCCAGCCCTTTGCCTAGTAGACTTGCTAGCATGCTGGATAACAGCTAAACATACCTCTCTGTCCTCTGCCTGATGGGAGCGTTTCAGCGCCCTGTCTCTGCGGCAGATAGCATCGCTGGTGTTGGTACTTGCCGTTGGTCTATCGGTCTGCCCTGTACTGTAGCCTGAAAAATCGATTATTGAGGGTATGGCCTCAGGTTTCAGTCTGTTGGACTTAACCCTCACCAGTGACCCTGTTGTATCAAATGTACAGCTCTCTAAATAGTCTGTCGCTAAAAAATGGTCGCTACAGACTCTAAATCCAGAGGGCCGTCGGAGGGCTAGCCAGTTTTAAGGCAGCTAGCCATGAGTGGAGGACTGGTTTTCCTTGTCAAAGGTAGCCTCTGGAAATGTATCATAACCCCAGGCTGCCTTGCCTATAAAATGCATTACTGCAGCCAGGGGTAATACAGTATGAACCCCCTAAACCTGTTGGTTGCCGTTTCCTCAGCCATGTCCGTTAGCCTCTGACTGTTTACATTCCACGGCTGCTTACCATGCCACTGTTATATCACCTTTAATCAAATTCCAGTTCAGTTCATCTTTAAGGTGCTAGTTCCGTAGATGGCAGCAATGCAACGTATTGGATGCCGGCTGCCGTAAAATTTCGAAGAAGAAGAAGAAGAAGAAGAAGAAACCTGTCTAAACCAGCATTTATGGGGTTAATGACGATCGGCCGGAAAGTCAGGTCTTGGTTTTTTCAACACAGACAAGCTGACAGCGATTCTCTGAGTTAATTGGTGAAGTAGCTAGTAGTGCACAAACCAATGTGTAACTTGTATCTTATGATTGTTTACACGACAACTAGTGAGAAGAGTGAAAAGCTGCATATTGAGAAACGGGAGGAATTTCTACACGATGTTCAGAGACTGTTTACTTTTGTGCTAATGCTAACGCTAACGATAACGCTTAGCCACCTTGAAGTATAGGCTAGAGTCTGTTTATTACAAGTGAACGAACGTTTTCTAGTTAAAGTTGACTCCCTCAGTTGAACTGGTTGAGGGGTTTATCTGTTGTTTTCGACCTGAAGACGGAGAAGAGACTCAGACAGAGCTTGGAACAACCAGGACTTCACTCGTGAGTTTTACTGAAACGTGGAGGAGAAAAGAGAAACCAAAGGAGTTTGTGTTGAAATGCTGATCGAGCCTGCTCCTGTGACTGCTGGAGAAAGGACGGGACAGAAACATTAACTCAAGGTATCCTTCATTTTGTTTGCTTGCTGACAAGTGGAAACGGCCATTCATTTTTGGGCCGCAACGAACACAAGCACCGCATCAGGCCTGCTATGGTATTTTTGTTTTATAATAATTTTGGTTGCCAGCTTTAGATTTCATTAAGGTGTGTGTGGGCCCACAAATTATGTAGGTTTGAGTGACTTTGAAGTTGGTACATTGAGGTTTTCTGAATGAATCCAGTTGAGAGTTAAAAGTGTTTAAATTGTTGATTGTGCATTTATATATGGTACAGTATTTACAGTTGTCTTAAAAAGAGGGAAAATTTAGTTGCAATATTTTCCTTTTAAAATAGAGGGGTATTTTATGTTGAAGGTTTAAATTTATATTAAATATTTAATTTTATTTCATTGGAGATAATTCCTTTATTGATTAAATAATTGAGATATATTTTTCTAAAACCTTGTGTTGTGTTACTTTATTATTTACTTGGAAAAAGGTCATCATTTTATTCTCATAGAGACATATAGACACATATGGTTAAAATCTTTATTAAAACTATAGCTTAAAAGGTGAATTTATAGGTAGGTCAGAAAAACATTTCATGTGTGTACAAAAAAAGAGAGATCCAAGATAACATTTAAAACTGAGTTGATCAGGGTTAAAACACGTTTGATAAAACACTAAAAGAACCCAAAAGCCTGCCCTCATCAATGTAAATACTAAGGTGAGCGCTGCACATTTTTTAACAGAACGAAGCTGTAAACAACACATATTATCACCTTATGAAGTTGTTATGGTGGAATTTAGAGAATTCGGCCGATATGGGTTTTCTCAGGCCGATGCCGATCTTTTGAAATCAGGGTTGGCCGATGGCCGATATATGCTGCCGATTATTTTTGGCCGATATTTGCTTGTTTTTAACCTCTATTTGAAAGATAAAATTTAACACTAATAAGTACTTAAGATACACAAAATTTCTCAACAAAAACATTTATTGAACACTTGTTTTAGGTCTGAATAAAAATGTATACAGTAACACTTGAACACAGAAAATTTTAGTGGAGCTTCACTTCTGCTACTTAATCATTTTAAATAAAAAGTCTTGACGGTACTACGTAAATTAAAAGTTAGCAGCATTAGATAATCTGCTTTAGTGTGAATTGACTTAGCAGCGCCATCTCCTCATTTCTGAGGGAAGGAACATTTGTAAACAACAATACAAAAAGGAATGTGCATAATATTATATTTAGTTTTAATCCCACTTCAAGATCCTGAGTCTTCTTCACCCCACCCCATTCCCCACTGAAAGTTCTTAATACTCCCAGTTTAAGAGCTGCAGGTTGTAGTGCAGGACACACAACTGCTCTGCATGTTCTCCTGTGAGCCTGCTCCTCTTCTTGTCATAGATAATCCCAATCTCACTGAATATTCTCTCGGCTGGGAACAGAGGAGGGCGGTGGACAGAGGAATTTTCTTGCAAGTGGTGCAAGAAGGTATAGGCGGGATGCATTCTGTTTCCACCATTCTAGTGGCTGACCAGTCTGTCTGTCAATCAGTGGCTCTCGGAGGTACGATCCAGCTGCTCAGTGATGTGTTGATCATCATTTTCTTCAGCATGAGGTCCACCACGTGCTCCCAAAATGTTTGCGCAATATCTGTTCAAGAAGACCAGAGGGACCGGGTTGTTCTTCCTCTTCCTTTTTTTCTTCCTCCTCCACCCGTCTCCTTTCCGGATCTGATTCTTGGACTCCAGTGGTGGTTGTTTTGCACTGTTCAGACACGATGGCGTGCTCTTCTTTCACCCATTCTTTGGCTTTGCTCAGTGTCTCCACTGCAAAGATTTGACCCTTATAGCGAGGATCCAGCAGCGTCGCCAGCACCAAACATTTGGTCTCCTCCATCTTTGAAAATCTCATCTCCAAGCTTTGAAACATGGTTTCCCTGAGTGTTTTGATACCCCTCGTAGTGGGACCCTCTGCCTGAAGCACCATCTTAAGCACAGCAATGCTGGGAATGACGCAGGAGATGGATGCCTCTGCCTTACTCATCTCAAAAGTGACTTCTTCAATGGGGCCAAGTGTTCCGGTCAAATTTGGAGCGAGGGCCCACTGGTCTGCAGTTGGGGTTGTAAACTTTCCATGTTCTCCTGCATAGATGTTCAGCGCACGCTTCTGCTCCAGCATCCTCTGCAACAGGTGTAGCGTGGAGTTCCAACGGGTGGGAACAGCCTGAATTATGCTTGTGCTGGGGGAGGTCAAGTTCTTCTTGAATGTCTCTCAGACGCTGTTTTGCGAGCACGGGTGGCTGAAGTGTGTAGCACATGTCTTTAACTTGGCGATAATGTCCCCACTGCTCTCTGACTGCTGATGCCCTCGTTTATCACAAGCTGTAATGTGTGTGCACTGCAGCTGAGATCTGGTATTTCTGCCAATCTTTTAATCATATTAGCACCACTGTCTCGGAGCACAAGCAATACTCTGTTGTGGGTGATGTCCCAATGTTTCAGCATGCTAAGGAGCACCTCGCTGATGTATTCCCCAGTGTGGGAGCCAGACATGACCTTAACATTTAGTACCACTTGTTTTCTTTCCCATTCACTATTAATGAAATGGCATGTTAGACTTATCAATGACTCCGTCTCCCCAGACCAACAGTCTGTCGTGAACGACAAATGAGGGCCAACATTCTCTGATTTGATCAGTGTTTTGATTTTCATCTCCACACCTTTCATTATGTTTTCCAGCATGTCTGTGCGGTAGTATTTTTCAGTCTTGAGGCTATACCGGGGTTCCAGTGTTGCAATCAAACGCCGAAAGCCAACATCCGAGACCACTGTAAATGGCTGGTTGTCTGTAGTCTGGTTGTCAATTTTTTTTACCTCTGGTCAGAATTCTGCCATTTTCTTTGCAAATGAAACATTTGTGCTACAGTAGGCTGACTGAGATTACGGAAGCAGCAGACGCTGCATCTTCTTTCTTTTACTGCCTCTTTGTAATCCTGGAGGTGGTTTGCCTTCAGGTGATTCCACGTTTGTAGTATTTTTACTTCTACCTTTCTCAGCCCCCATGCTTACCAACTTGCGCATATATTGCATTTGGCCTTCCCTGGTGTTGGCTGGGTGAAGCGCTGCCATAGAGGTGTGTTTTTTTCAGCCATCAGACTTAATGACTAAAAAAAAGGGGGAAATACAAGGTTAAGTTAGTATTTTTGTATAGTATATTCTTAAAGTAATTTTATAGATATAAAATCAAAAAAAATTATAAATCCGCTAATAATTCAGTGCATTGTAAGTGATACAAGGCTAAAAACGTTTCTACCCTCTTGCCAAAAACTGTCCTGAAACATGTATTTTTGGTTTGTTTTGTTTGTTGACAGACAAAGCCAAATGGACAAAACCTGATTATCACAAAAGGGGAAAACAACATTAGGCCATATGGTCAAATTTAAATGATTTAATAATAATTTAATAACTATAACTTATAACAATAACGTATTTCACTAGTAAATTGCTGTTGAACGACAAAACCAACCACCATGGAAAAAGGGTATTTTACAACAACTTTGAATGCACCGTCTGTGTTCTTCAGACAAGTAGCTAAACAATGGCAGCAGCACACTGCTTAACATCCTGCTGTTGGATCCTATACAGTGAAATAAATCACACTTTACACAGTTTAGCTGTCAGCATTTTAATCCATCTGCTAGCTAACGCTAGGCTAACGTTAGCTGCGGACGAGTGTAATGTTAACTAGCGCGTCACATGCATGCGTTGTTTCTGTTATTCTAACATTCGTTTTGAGCATCAGAGAGCAACGCAGGCATATCAGTGGCGCCGAAATGAGGTACAGAAATCCGCGTTGCTATTCGGTCCGGTAGATACCGGTTGTTCAGGCACAAGTGCCATATTAGCAGCGGGTCTACTCTGTACCAACCCTAGCAACGACGGCACAAAGCCAGTCCTTCACTAGCCTATGGTGCGGGGTGCTCTTTTAACTACAACTTCTTTCTCTGCATTGAGTTGCCAACCCTCTCAAATATAGACACACAAACAGAACAATTAATAAAAGTCCCAGATCCACTGTCTGTGATTGCAAAATTTTAGCTTAATTATTGTGACATGACAGCAAGACACGACAGCTATCAATATCCAAAGTAGCTTATAGACTTATAAGAATTTAATCCTTACCGTTTTCTTTTCCGAGGAACAGCTCCTTCCTCGGCACTGGATGAGGTCTGCTCACTCTGCTGGTAATTGACTCTAGGGGCAGCGTCGGCCGGATCATCGTGTTCCACAACAACAACAACACCAGGCTGCCCGCAGATGCGCCTCGCCTATTAATCGGCTTGATATTGGCCGTATGCGTTATTGTAAAAATGCCAAAAATCGGGCCGATTAATCGGTCGAACTCTAGTGGAATTTGTCACAAACACAATGTGATACATGTCTTTTCATTTTATGAGCGATTTCATATTTACAAATGTCATTTGATATTTTTTAACCTTAACAATCCACGTAGCTTGTCCTAAAGTAAAATATGTTAAGGCAAACAATAAAAATCTAATAATTTGTGTAAAAATCAGCCCTAAATATTTTTTAAATTGATGGGTTTTAGTATTATTTTTTATTTCCTACTTTTATAACATCCAACAACATTTGCTCCTTACCATAAGCCAAACGTTTTTGGGCCATGAGGGCAAATATAATTCAAGTAAATAGAAAAGAAAAGGGAAACACTGACTGTACAGCCATACTAATGAGTCTGATGTTGCTCGAGGGTCAATGGTGCTGCGGGTTAAATTACTAATGTCAGAATGCTCACAATGAAAATGTTGCAGCTAATATTCAGCAGCTTTCACAATTATAATTTAGCATATTAACATGGTAACATTTGCAATCACAAACACAAAGTACAGCTGGGACTGATGGGAATATCATTAGTTTTACGGTCATTTGACCTGATGATGATGCTAGATTAAAGGATAAGCAAAGTTAATACAATTAATTCTGAGGTGAACATGAATGTCTGAATTAGTTGGAGCATAGTTATATGCACATAACATATAGCTGCAAGGCTATTGTAAACAGTGTTGGGCAAGTTACTTCAAAAATGTAATACATTATGGATTACTAATTACTGTCATCTGAGAGTAGTTATATTACAATATTACTGTCTCTGAATTGTAATACGTTACTCTACTTTCGCATTACTTTTGAGTTACTTTTACCAAAATATCCAGGGAAGTATGACTTGACATTCTAAAATGCTAACATTGAGTTTACTGCAGCTCAATATATCCAGTCGATAACAATATGGTATAGCATAATGACTGTGCAGGCCCCTAAGGCTACTAACAACTTAATAAAATTGACACAGTGAAGGCTCATGGCACAATACAAAAGTAACAATCACTATCAGAATTACAAAATCAGGAAAAAGAATCAAAATCTGGAAGATTCTGATAGATTTACTGTTATTTAAAGCCTAGGCCTATGCACATCAGTCACAATAGAGCTAGAGCCCACTATTATGTAACATATAGTCTAATGATGATAAGATGCACAATCTTTAATTATTTCCGTTTTTTATTCCTTTAGTCTCTTTTAATTCTAGCTCACAGCACAAAGCTGGCACACATTGGATGACAAAGCTTATGCTTTATAAAGAATCAAAAAGTTCTCTTGGGAGAATTGGGCCGAAATGCGACTAAATAATTTCAGTCCAACTTCACAAAAATAACATGCAGGCTAAACAAAGCCTATAATTGATTTAAAAAATAAAACAGGCAAAACAGAGGAATCCTGCTATTTGCCAAACATTGGCTAAAACATAGGCTACCAAATAAACATTTAAATCATTTATAACTAGACATGTAGCTAATGGCTCTGTGGGGCTTGCCATATTTTTCAAGAATACCAAAAATAAAGTCAAAGTGCTTGGGCCTTTAAGACCTTATGTGAAATTACAGCTCAGACATTTCAGTCCAACTTCATAAAAAATGTAAGCTTGGCTACATAGAAAAAATGTTGTAACTTCGTGTTACTGAAGTTATGTGACGTATATTACCAAAATGTATTAGTATGTTACAGCGCAAAAGAATACATTATTGTAATTGCGTTACTTTTGTAATGAGTTATTCCTAACAGTGATTGTAAATAAACTTCAATGACACAGACTCCAAACCACAAATTAACTAAATAGACATTGAAAGGTTTACTTATGAAACTGCTTTTTCTTTAAACACAAGGGTGTGATTTTTCAGCAATCCATGCAATATTTGTATTGATATCGGTCTGTACCGATGGCAATGTCTGGTAATATGGGTACAGGCTTATTTTACTCCCAATACACTTTGCAGACGTATATCAATAGTCAAATGCTTTATAAAAAAGCAAAAAGTAAAAGGTGGACTTCTAAACTTGTTATAAATCTGTTACATTCTATAACAACCTGAACAAAGCCTCTCTCATCTGTTTTAATAGGTATCATAAGTTGTTTTCCTTCCTGCAGATGTATTTGCATAAACCTACCCTTGATTTTACCTATGGAACCTCTTTTGTATCTACTTCAGAATCAGAATACTTTATTGATCTCTCAGGGAAATTGTTATGACACAGTATCTATTACTGCATTGCTTTTACATCATATAAAACATATCCACAGTCACTGGTTAAGCAACTAGAAACTGCAGGATTCTTACTCCACAGCAGAACTGGGGCATGCAAGAGCACATTAACAAAAGAGAATTGATGTACTTACAGTGAAGATGTGTGTAATCCTCTGAGGCACAGCTGTGGTTTCAGACATATTTTCTCTGAGAGAGAAATGCCCCTAGATCTTTAGTCATCAAAAGGAGGCGGCACAGAGAAGAATCAGGCTGATTTCCAAGAAATGGCATGACCTGCAGAGTGTCGAGGGAGGAGAAAAACTTTGTTCTTTTTGTATTTTATGAGTATGGGCTGTGATAAGGACCATCAGAAACATTGTGGTTGGGTTGACCAAAGTTCTTCTGCGGTGAGTTAAATTTGTGCTCCGATAGTCAACTTGCTAATGATTGATAAAATATTTCAAGATTTTCTTTAACTTTCAGGTTTAGATGGCGGGTTTCTGGGAAATGCTCTCACTTGTTGTCAAGTTGGATTATGTCCCTGTTTATCTCAGACCTCTGGTAATAAAATTAACTTTTAAAAGCGAAGTTAGATAACTTTAGACTTTTCCTTCTCAAATGCATGCTTATGTGTTATGCTTTTACTATAATGGATTATTTAATAATTAACTCAATGAAGCCATGTCAAAGTATATGTCTATAAGATGCATTCACTAGGAACTTTGCTTCCAACTCAAGCACCTGTCAGCTGCTAAATACAAAAATACTTGGTTTAACTTGGTGATGCTAAATTAAAGGAATTGCGTTTGATTACTTTGTGCTAATTTACTACTTATTTTTGTTCAGTTATCATTGAGTGGAAAGATGCAAAAATAAAAAAGAGAACAAAAGATACTTTTGCTTTCAATATTACGGAGAGAGGTTTCTGGGAAATGGTCTAATTTCTGGGAAACAGGATCTAGAATTAGAATTTGAATTAAAGAATTATTTTGAAAACCATCTCTTGATGGTATTATGCTACTGACATTTGATATCATCAGTGTTGGGGTCACAACTCAAGAACGTGTAATACACATATTATTCACTTACAAAAATATAATGCATTACCTTGTTATTCTCCATGGATAGTAACTCATTACATTACTGTAGCTCAACACAGCAAGAGCCTGGCATATAAACTTAGCACAAAAAGTAAGGAAAATTGTGTTTGGTAGATTAGGGAGTCAAACATGTGGGGCGACATGTTTGACTCCTGTGTTTCTGTGACCAGAAGAACTACATTAGCACAAGCTTTGTAACCGCTTCTGTGGTGCGTCTCTTATGGGAGTTGTAGTTTTAAAGTATATTGGTATATTTCTCATAATTAGAAGTTGGCAGTGTAGAATTTTTGGATAAACCCTGGGGTCTTTTTGGGATGGGGAACACACTGGTGTCATCAGATTTTAAAAATCGAATTGTTAACTAGGTGAAAAATCTTTTCATTGAACCACTTAATCTCACTGACTTCTACAATAACGCTTAGCTATATTTTGATTGATCATTATTCTCTGTTATTTATGTTGTAATTCAAGTAACTCAAGTTACAACAAATTCTTTGTTCATCGCTAAACACTCAAAATGGCCGCAACTCCATACACCGCCGTCTGGCGGAAAATTTTTTCTTTAATAACTTTTCATCGTTAAGGTGTTGGGATGTGCACGACCAAGTTTGAAGTCCATTGGATGAAATCTCTAGGAGGAGTTCGTTAAAGTATAGCACCTTGACCTTTAGGCCTACTTCCTGTTGCCACTAGGGGGCGCTATGACTTTAAGTAAATATCGGCCTTTAATTGTCCTCAGGGTTGGACTCTTATGAATCCTGAAAAGTTTCGAGGTAATCGGACAACCGTACACTCGAAGTTACACCCACTTCCCTGTTTCGGGCGGCGAAACACGCAAAATGGTCGCCCGCCACGCGGCCGCCCCTATGACGAAAAGTTTTTTTTAACAACTTTTCATCTTTAACATCTTAAGATGGCACAGACCGAGTTTGAAGTTGATCGGATGAAATCTCTAGGAGGAGTTCGTTAAAGTACGACATGTGGAAATTTCGAACATTTAATTCAAAATGGCGGACTTCCTGTTGGGGTTTAGGGTATGGCTGTAATGAAGTTTTTGTACATCATGACATGTTACATATGTGTACCAAGTTTCGTGAGTCTACGTTAAACGACTGCAGGGGCTCAATTTTCTTAACTTTCTAGGGCGCTAGCGAGCTTTTGTGCTCCTATTCCCGAAACCCTTAAAATACGCATATTTTCACACCATACTTGATGCAACCGCCAAATTTGGTGAGTTTTTGAATATGTTAAGGCCAGGGCGGATCTGCGGGGCAAGGGGGCAGCTGCCCCCACTGTAGGGCCTTGCCCCCAGCTGCCCCCTAACTTTGGCATTCAAAAACTTTGCTTGTAAAACAAACTGCCACTATGTGCACAGGCTTCTTAAAACATTGAAACAAACAATTAATTTATATTAATTCATAATAAATAATAATTGTAGATGTAATCTTAGCCCCCTGCCCCACAAATACTTAGCTACGTCCCTGCATCAAACGTGCAGACGGGCGTTCACACATTCAGGCACGCACACAGCGAGTCTGCTGCGGTGGGGGCCCTGCATCCCGGCAAAGACTGGAGCGACTGAGCTGCCCCTCCCCCGAGCCTCTCAAAGTGAAGTCTGTTTTCCCAGGTGAAGTTAAAACACACGTTTCATCTAAAGTTAAATTTGTAATAAGTATAATGTCTGCTAAAGGCGAGTCAGTATCAACAACAGCCGTCTGTTAGCCAAAAGTCAAATCGCCTCCCTCGTGGGTTGTGTTGCGTTCTGCTGTTTGATTAGTTTGATTTCAGTAAAGACAAGAAGAGCATAATACAGAATATTACAAACTGGCATGTTTGAATTCATATACGCTCGCTTACAGAGGGCGCCGCGCGTTTTCGGTGCTATACGTTACAACACACTACACAGAGCTTGCTGAGACCGATCATGTGTGTGTGATTAGTTAAGGAGTAGGCTACTATAAAATCCACTTCCTCTCACATATCACGGCAATACGGCTGCACAAATTAAACCAGGCAACATACTTTACTGTCAAACTGGGAAAACAACAAATACAACAGGATTAAGAAGGCTAGTCTAAACATAACTGATGTGTGCATGTAATAAATCTCGTCTGATGTTATGTTTTTTAGGCTACTTATTAGCTACAGGGCCATACAGTATAATGTAATACAAGAATAACAAAGCTTTTCACATCTTGACTTTTGCAGGCCAGAGTAGCTGGAGATATTAGCTGAAGCCTAAAAGTGGGGATATTGCCGCAAAGAAAATCCTGAGTAGTGCACAGGAGGAAGAGGAGGAGGGAAATGAAGAAGGAGAAGACAGTAAACTGGAGAGACCAGGCAGGTCAGAGCAGGAGAAGACCACAGAAGGAGATGCAGAAATGAGTGAAAGAGAAGAGGGAAGGGAAGAATTGACAGTGAGGGATGAAGAGGAGGCTGCAGGTTCAGAGAGAGGGACAGAGGCAGAGAGTGATCAGGAGGATGAAGATGACAGAGAGGAAGAGGAGGCTGCAGTAACTCCTGGACCATATGGTTGGTTTATATTCTCCTTACATATAAATTGCAGTACAGTAACATAACATGTCCTGTGACATGATGTGTTTTTTTCAGTTTTTGGCTATTTCCATTCTGTTGTATATGTTATAGGGTTAGATATGTAAATATTTACATATACAACAACAGTTCACTCTTCTCAAGACACTTTACAGATAGAGTAGGTCTAGACCACACTCTTTAACTTACAATGACCCAACAATTCTCCCAAGAGCAAGCGCAATTTGGTGCAACAGAAACATCGGACATATCCAGGGTCTTGGTGGTCGCTGGTTAGATACAGATGGCTACAGATATAGAGAATTATGATTCATAATAATGGTAATTATAGTAACAAAAAGATAATGGAACTATGAATAGAAATAATAGTTGTAGCAGTTTAGGGCGTAGCAGTTTAGGGCATAGCAGGGCGTTGCGGGCGAGTAGGGCATATCAGTTTATGTATGAGGTTTCCATGTACCGTCTTCCCCTGCCACCCTACCAAGATCTCTCGCTACCCCTTTGCCCCCTAGTGAAAAATTTTCTAGATCCGCCACTGGTTAAGGCCCTCAAAAAGCCAATTCATTTGACAGGAGAAAGAAAGAAAGAAAGAAAGAAAGAAAGAAAGAAAGAAAGAAAGAAAGAAAGAAAGAAAGAAAGAATAATTCCTTCAGTTTCATTAGGGCCTCTCGCTGTCGGCCGCGGCCCTAATTAAGTCCCACACATAAATATGCTCGTTTTTTCCCTTTAGTCTTTGCTATTAATATTCATCAACTCCACAATTAGAAAATTGCGTTTTTAAATAACTATGCACGGAAAATAAAATTACAAAAATGCTTTACTACTACCTATTGTAGTCTATTATCATTGAGTGGAAAGATGCAAAAGGTATTTGCTTTCAATATTACGGAGAGTGGTTTCTCAGAAATGGTCTCACGTTTGTTTGTAATGTGTGTGTGTGTGTGTGTGTGTGTGTGTGTGTGTGTGTGTGTGTGTGTGTGTGTGTGTGTGTGTGTGTGTGTGTGTGTGTGTGTGTGTGTGCTTTACTACTACTCTATTGTAGTCTATTATCATTGAGTGGAAAGATGCAAAAGGTACTTTTGCTTTCAATATTACGGAGAGTGGTTTCTCAGAAATGGTCTCAATTTGTTTGTAATTGTGTGTGTGTGTGTGTGTGTGTGTGTGTGTGTGTTGTGGTGTGTGTGTGTGTGTGTGTGTGTGTGTGTGTGTGTGTGTGTGTGTGTGTGTGTGTGTGCTTTACTACTACTCTATTGTAGTCTATTATCATTGAGTGGAAAGATGCAAAAGGTACTTTTGCTTTCAATATTACGGAGAGTGGTTTCTCAGAAATGGTCTCACTTGTTTGTAATTGTGTGTGTGTGTGTGTGTGTGTGTGTGTGTGTGTGTGTGTGTGTGTGTGTGTGTGTGTGTGTGTGTGTGTGTGCATGTGTGTGAGTGTGTGTATGTGTGGGTGTGGACTGTAGGCTAAATATATAAAAGGGAGGAAACTAAAACAGAACTCGTGCTCCCTTCCTGAGACAAACTGAGCAGTAAGGTGCTGAACACACTGATTTGTACGTCCACACTTTTTATCTTTTAGTGTTTGTGATAGTGAATATATTAGTTGTATTAACATAATTGCATGAATTAATTTTAGTATTATTTTATTACTGAATTATTTGTTTTTGTAGTCCATCTTGAACAGGTATAACAAATGCACCAATGCACACATGGTCAATTTGGCTCCCAGTTTGAGTTTTGCAGAAATATTTATTTTTGCATGCAGTAAAAAAGAGGTTTCAGACCATGATGACTAAAAGCATGGTAACCATCACATTGATGAAATATAGACAATCGTAATTTAAGGAGGGCAAATATGGATTCAATATCATGTTTGGGTAGCAGTCACTGATGCCAGATGTTCACGTAACAATTACACTGTCTCCTTTTGTTCTGTCTTGCCTTTCAATATACATTTCAATAGCATTTATTTAAATTAGTTAGGCTAATTTATCTACTCCTGCAGGCTTTTCTCCTTGACTCTTCTGATTGCCTCGGGCAGGTCATGCTGGAGCTAACTTGGTTTCCCCAGGCAGGTAGGCAGCCACAGCCATTACACTAACTTTGGGGACCTAATTCACCTTTTCAAGGTATATATGTGGTCATGTTAAAGGAAATGGGCAGGTGTTAAGAATAGGTACAGGATCCCTATATAATCCATGGTGGCTCATTGGAGAGACTTGAGACCGTTTCAGACAGCCTGTGCTGGCTGTATGAGGGTCCAGCAAAAACACAGGTCTTTCCATTAAATTTGAATGGGTAATGCTGGCTGCAGCGGGGGTGCCACAGGGGAACACTAAAAAAAATGCAGCAGGCCTGTGGTGAAAAGTTGAGACCGACTCAACTTTAAGAGAAATGCAACCCTACGTCCCACTGTGGTGGCCAATCATGTAACTGCCGATCAAACTTGTCAGTGTGTTTTGAGCTATGCAGGGTTTCAACAAGTCACATTTAAGACCTTAATGAATGAAATTAAATTAAGACCTATATCCTGACATAAAAGTATATATAGTATAAGTATACATATTAAATACAGTCATACTATAAGTATATATTATATATACATAGTATAAATACAGAGACACAAAAGTTGTTGCAAAGTTAATTAACATTAAAATTAAAAAAAGTGAAGAGCGAAAGAAAGACCTACAGAATAAAAAAAAACTTTCAATGAGCATTAATAGGATAAGCAGGTGAGGATACATACATAGGGAAATTAAGAGCCGTTTTAAAATAAGTTAAGACCTAGAACACAACACTTTTAAGGTTTTTAAGGCCTAAAATTTTGATTTTTAAATTTTAGATTTTTAAGACCCCACAGAAACCCTGGCTATGGTTTGAGGAGGCGTGAGAGTCCCGTACAGGAAACAGGAAATATCACTGCCTTTATCGCTACCACAGGTATGCGTTTAAAATCATGAGGGTAAAAAATAATACACCGCACAACCCTGCTGCAAATCACCAGATCGCCGGTTGATCTAAATGCCCCGGCAACAACTGAGCAACGGAGTCAGTATTAATGTTAGTTTTACACCTTTGCTTGCTTTGAGTCAAAAATTTCTGCTAGGAAATAGGTCTGAGTTGATGCTCATTTTCTTATGTATTAAAATGATATTTCCTTCCATATATTCTGTACACATCATAAAAGAAAAAGAAAACAAATCATTTATTTATGTAGCACATTTCATACCCACTTGAAGTGTTTTACATAAGGATTAAAAGAAGAGAAAGAAAAAACCTTACAATAAAGATAATGGTATCCATTCACAACAAACATGCAGGAATATTGACTTTAAACTTAAAAATGTATTATTTCAGGAGACCTGACAATACCTTCTGCTATTTTTATGATATTTCTATGTGACACTGTGGGCCCCATTTCGGAAAGCAGGTTTAGTGAAAACTCAGTGTTGGTTGACCCTCTGGGTTTTGGGTTTCATAAAGACAGTGCAGCCGCAACTCTTAGTCAGTTCCTATGGCAACGTACTTGCGGTCTAACCTACTCGCTAGCAGGTTTTCTTCACCTGGGTTTATTTCCCCTTATAACCCTAGATGTTAAAATTCTTTACCTCCCCATGTATTAAAAAACAATGACTTTTTTATGAAGAGATATCCCACAAGTACAAATGCAGTACAGTACTTAATATTGTCATGTTGAAACATGTAAAATAATCCACCTCAACCCACTCCCTTTAATTTAGTTAATCTGAATCCTGATATGTAGCTCTGTTGCCAACTGCTGATTTGAATTTGTCAGTTCAATAAATATTGTCCCAATAACATGCTATAATGGAAAATATTGCACAAAAGATTTTAACAATTGTTTTTCAATTTTTGTCAGGTCCATTACGTCAAAAAACGCAGACCATAAAAATGCTTTTAATAAATAAATAAGTCACGAATTAAATGGTATGGCTTAGTATGGCTCTGTTCAGAGGACAGCAGCAGCAGCATTAGGGGGACAATCACACAGTTTAAGACTGGGAGAGCTAAGCTATTCCCCCATATGAACAGAGCAGCAAAGATGACATAGAAGCCTACGCCACGTTATACACCGACAAGGTGGAGCTGGGGAGGAGGGTGGTTGCATAGATGCGAGCAGTTAGAGCAACTACAGCAGATTTAAGTAGCCATTCAGCAGCGAGGGGAGTTGACCAGCTGCTGCACTGATGCAGATGGTGGCACCGAGTTGGTGGCCAATAACGGTTAGCAGTGTCTTGACTACTTGGCCTGCCAGAACTGACGCTGACACTCAATTAATATTGCTTCTTGACAGTAGTACACAGTATATGTGCCTTATGTAATTCAATATTAGTCTGAGCTCTGAGCCTGTATTAGTTTTAAGGTTGCACTAGTAGCAATAGGTAACACACAGTGGTGCTGCAACTGAGAGTTGAATTCTGTGCATTTTAATTTTTGTACATTTCATCTTTTGCAGATTTGGACCTGAGTGCACATCCAGAGCAGAAGGCATAGGCCTACACTTTTACTGCACAGACTTGGAGTCTTAAATGTTTTCTGATTAGAACTTAGTACCTCCTCAGAGGGTTGGTCTTGGTCATCTTGATTGTAAATGTAAGACTTCAATATGAAACGGCTTGCTGATGCTTATAAAGAAGAGAGCACATTGTTAGAACATCAGAAAGGGTCTCTCTCAGTTTATAAAGTTCCCCTGACAGAAGAACAAATCAATGTGAATGGGTGCAAGCAATTCCGTTTGGGTAAAGAGTCCATTAAACCTAATCGCACCATAATGGTTCTCGGAGCAACTGGTGCTGGGAAGTCAACTCTCATCAATGGGATGATCAATTACATTCTAGGTGTCAAATGGGAGGATTCATATCGGTTTAAGTTAGTTGATGAGGGTCAGTCGAAATCACAAGCTGAAAGTCAGACTTCTGAAGTCACTGTGTACAAAATCTACCACCAGGAAGGCTTTGAAATAGATTGCTCACTGACCATTGTTGACACTCCAGGCTTTGGAGATACAAGAGGCATAGAAAGAGACCAGATGATCACAGAACAGCTACGTAATCTCTTCTCTGCTGATTGTGGTGTCAGTGAAATTGACGCTGTGTGTTTTGTAGCTCAGGCTGCTTTAGCACGACTCACACCAACACAGAAATATGTGTTTGATTCTGTGCTCTCAATCTTTGGCAAAGATGTGGCAGAAAACATCCGGGTTCTGGTGACATTCGCAGACAGCCAGCAACCACTAGTTCTAGAGGCAATCAATGCTTCAGGTGTCCCATGTCCTAAAAAAGGTGGGCTGCCAGTTCACTTCAAATTCAATAATTCAGCGTTGTTTGCAGACAACAAATCATCTGCAGCAGACAGTATGAGTGGGGATGATGAAGATGAAGATGGAGACTTTGATAAGATGTTTTGGAACATGGGAACAAAAAGCATGAAGAGGTTCTTTGATGCTTTAAATATCATAGAAACCAAAAGCTTAAAAATGACGAAAGAGGTCCTCAGAGAAAGAAAGCAGCTCGAGAATTCAGTTGAAAATGTGCAGAAGCAGGTTAAAGTTGGGTTAGCCAAGCTTGAGGAGATAAAAGAGACAACTGGAAAACTAAAAGAGCATGAGGGAGAAATCAGCAGAAATGAGAACTTTGAGTTTTATGTCAACATCAGAAAGCCTGTTCAAATAGATATTTCTGGAACTGGAAATTACATCACCAACTGTCAGCAGTGCCATGTCACCTGTCACTATCCCTGTTCAATACCAAATGATGCAGATAAAGCACGCTGTTGTGCAATGGGAAGAAATGGATACTGTACTCAGTGTCCAAATAAATGTCATTGGAGTGTACATTCTAATCAGAAGTGCAGATGGGAGTATATTGAAGTTAAAGAAAAAGGAACAGTGCAAGAGCTGAAAGAAAAGTACCAGAAGGCCACAAAGGCTAAAATAACTGTTGAGGAATTGGTTGATGGGCTGAAGGCTGACTATGATCGTGTGCAGGCTGAGGTGGTGAAACTGGTGGTGAGGTTATCTCAGTGTTTAAACCGACTTAAAGAGATAGCACTGAAGCCAGATCCTCTACAGATCCACTACAGATCCACTACAGACTACATTGACATGCTTTTTGAGGGAGAGAAAGCTGAGGCCAAGCCAGGCTGGAAGCAACGAGTTAAGTCCTTGATAAACATGAGAGATAAAGCAGAGTTAATGGCTAAAGCAGCCAGAGGAGAGAAACTCCTCCATCGTCGAGATTCTCAAATCTAGGATGATAAGTTTATGCTGCGTCGACACGACACTCAAAACTGTGCTGCGCTATCTATACACTTTCCAATTGCTATCACATTGCTTCAGCTCTAATCAGACAGCTACTGAAGGAAAGGCATGTGTTATTTCATTGTTGATTTGTATGTATTGTAAAATGTGATCTTGTTCAGCCAGAAATTAAGGCAAATACTCCTCCAAAGTACACTGACATACTTATTGAAAGAGAGAAATCTGAGGCCAAGCCTCAGTGGAAGCAATGAGTTTGTTCTCTGATAGTCAAGACAAAAAGCAGAGTATGTGTCTTGTTACTAAGTCTGAGATTAAAATGACTAAGGAAATCTCAAGCATAAATTTGTCTAAGATAAAATCTGGCATTTCTTTTGTAAAAATGTATTCCTGCAAATGTATTCCTGACATATCTGCATGTGCTGTTTACCAAAAACAATCACACAGATTAACGTGTGATGATACATTTTTAAGTGTGACCACATTGTGTGCTGGAACCATTGACTTCCTGTCACCATCACCACCAATGTAAAACTGCAGCTCTTTTAACTCTGCAAACCTGAACACAAAAATGTGTTTTATTATGATCATTTATATAATTCCTTAA
>NC_053122.1:3985474-4107974 GCF_010015445.1 Perca fluviatilis | reverse complement strand
CACTGATGCGGTCAACAGTGTTGCCGTGGTAAATCGTACTCCAGCTGAAGTTTAGCCTATTTAATTTATACATCGACACATTTTTCTATAGTCCTAATAGTAATATACAGGCTTCTATTGTAATCTCTTAGGCCTACATATGTAGGTGTACTTATATTTAAATAAACACAAGGTAGCAGAGTTTATGCAGTGTCTTTTATTTTACTCCGTGTTTTTTTCATGAGTCGGAACGAGGCAACAGCTGAGGGAGAGTGCTTGTCCTCCGCCCCCCCGTGCTGGACCCTGTCTCCTGACAGCAGAGGGGCTGGAAAAACAAGCCAAAATAACTTGGTCAATGGCAGAAATAAATCATTCACTTGAAAGAGAAACAAAAATTCGAAGAATAAATAAAAATGTTGTGCATCGTCAAGTTTCCTGTATTGAATATCATTGCCAAACATAACACTATAGGCTACCATTTAAAAGTGAGGAATAATATCCTTTCTCCTTCGTATAGCCCCCAGTTGGGGCTGTTCTGGACACTGCTCTCTGGGCATCGGGTCATCTGGCTCCATCGCTACATTTATGGCAACGTGTTTTCCTGCGAGATGTTGTACAGAAGCCCCCCAGGCTAAAACAATGTTGCATACCGCCATAGAGGTCTTCTTTTAGTTTGTCAGTGGCGTTTTGTGGTGTTTTTCCCGCACGCATAGCAAAACGCAGTGACATGTGCACCACCTCCTGAGCTGGGCGAGGATTTGAGCGCGCCGTACACCAACGTCCATATTGATAAATCTCAAAGTCACCGTGGTTTGGGGTGTAGGCCAGGTGTATGCGCTGGAAATTTGGTGTATGCACTTTTGATAAATGAGGGGCCAATGAGCTGTTATTCTTATACGTTGTTTCAGTGTTTGTAATTCTAGTGACATGAACATAATTGCATGATTTCATTTCAGTTATAAAATTATGTATATATGTCTATCAGACAAGTTTAACAAACTCTGGTCAATTGAGGACCCAATTTGAGTTTTGTTGAAATCTGTTCTTTTACATCTTGTCCCACATAATTGATCCAGGTGTAAAAATAAAGCATAATATGGATGGCTGATTGCAAATTTGGTAAGACAGTGTCGGACTTTACGGATCCACAACCTGCGCGAGACAGCAGGCGGCTGCTGGCCAGGTTTGCAGCCTTCCCTGTCGGCCTCTCCCCTTCACAGACCCGCTGAACTGGAGCTCTGTCAGGATCTCACAACAAAATGACCACTTTCTAATGTAAGACTTTAGAAAGAACAAAGTTTGGAAGTTTTTCAAGGATATTGAAAATGAACCACGGTCGTAAATGCAGTGTTCCAGACTGTACAACGGAATAGCCTCCTGGCCCAGAGAAAAGTGTTCAGAACGAGTATATCGGACAATGGAGCGGGAGTTGTGGATCTAACGCAGCGCTGCAGAGGGACTGGCACAGGACATTTCAGGGGTTCACTCTCCTCTCCCCGCCTTAAGTGAGTTGTGATTCTTTGGTGGAGGTTTTTTATGTCCCAAGGGTAACGTTACAACTACACTAGTTATAATGAAAGTGTCGAAACATTTTGTCCAGGCTACAGCCGCTGCAGCCAGTAAGAAAAGGTCTTGTTCAAAATAGGGCCATATTCACAGGGTAGTTAGTGGCCCACAGAAAATCACTTGGGTCATTTTCAGCCCAACCAATGGTACATACCCCATTAGGAGACCTTAAGGAACAGTGTGAAATACCTTATATAATCATTATATCCCCTTTAAAAAAGAAGTTTGTAGCAGTCAATTAATGAATTATTTTCAACTGAACAAAAAATGTATTTAATCTAGTGCCAGCTGGCAAAAAAGTCACAAAAAGCTTGTTAATAACAAAAAAGTTAGAGAGCATTCAAATCAGCATGCTTACCTAAAGTGTAACGGGCCGGCTACATTGCACACGTAACGTAACGTCTGCAGAGCGGATGTTCCAAAAACCAGCTAACTATAATCAATGAAACTGGCGACACGCGCATAGAGAGGAGAGCGTAGTGGTGCGTGACGCTTCGCGGACATGTGACTCTACAAGAGTAAAAATAGGATAGTTTATTTTTAATTTTTTACACGAGGTGTAAAGGATCATAAAGTGTCTATATTTCTTTTAAAGGGGTGATAGAATGATTATATAGAGTATTTCACACTGTTCCTTATGGTCTCCTAATTGGATATGTAACATTGGTTGGGCTGAAAATGGCCTGGTTGATATTTTATTGGCCCTTATGCATCCCTGTGTTTTGGCCCTGTTTGTAACAAGAGCTTTTCTTCCAAATATGGTATGGTCGTGAATATTTACATGAGCTGCGCGGTGATTGGTTGAGCGACTTGCCATAGGCAGACATTAGAGATGCCCCGCTGATTGGTTGAGCAAATCCCCAATACAACACATTAGAGAAGCGACAGAATTGCGCAATTCCAGACACTGCAATGTTTCATTACCAAATTCACTTCTGAGACTTTTTATGTGAGAAATCAACTATATAAAGCTCAAATATGGGCCGTTTACGAAAATTGATGGCTAATTGCAAATATGGTAAGACTGTGTGTCGGACTTCAGCGGCGGTGGCGCTGCCTCGACGCCTCGCTTGCCTTCCTTCACAGACCCCGGCCTGCTGTGAGCTCCGTTAGGCTGGCAGCCCTGACAGAGCTCCAGGGCCTGCGCTAGCCTCTTCCTGCTAGCTAAACCCGTTGTGTGAGAGTGAGAGCCGGTCAGCGAGCTTGTTATACCAGCAATCTCGTTACCACATGTTACAAACAATGTCACGCCACTTAGCTATACAACATCTACCTAAATGTCTTATAAAGCTAACAACGGTGTCCAATTTCAAGTTAATTAATATTTGTGAAGTTTAGCTAGGTTTTTCGTTAGCTGCGACTGTCCCTTCAATCCTATCTATGTGTAGCTACAAATCACAGATAGTTAGCTTCATTTTTGGTCGTAATTGAGTATATTTACAGTTTGAATTTTGTCACGGCAGTTATACAAAAGAACAATGGTTGTCAGTTAAATATGGAGTGTAAGTCTATGCAACCCCTCAACCTATGTGTACATTGCATACTAGAAGTTATTACAGTTGAATTTCAACTACACACTAACTAAATCTAAAAAACAACGTGTCACAGTTAAAAATTTATGTAAGTAACTCCTACAACCTATGTGTAGCTACAAATCACGGATAGTTAAATCATTTTGCGTAATTCGAGTATATTTACAGTTTGAATTGTCGTCGCGCCAGTTATACAACATCTAACTAAATGTCTTATAAAGCTAACAACGGTGTCCGATTTCAAGTTAATGAATTTTTGTGAATTCCAGAGGAATTCTAAGAAGAGGCTAGCTATAGCTGGCCTCCTCTAGCTATAGCTCCATCCAGCCGCAGGCTCTATCAATGAGACTCGCGGACAAGAGGCGGGATTTCAACCGATCATTTGTTTAAATAACTCAACACATTATAATTACACACATTATAAGATTAACTGGAACCTGTGGTAAGAGATTGCTGGCATAACAAGCTCTCTGACCGCGCTCTCACCACACACACCTGGCATTAGGAAGAGGGGAACCGCAGGCCCTGGAGCTTTGTCAGAGCACCAGCGTTTAGTAGTCCATTATCCAAAAACCGGGACTTTGCTCAATCGACCTCAGAGCAGGCCGGGGTCTGTGAAGGAAGGCAGGCTGGGGGGCGGCAGCAACACAGGCAGCACCGGCCTGAACTCCGACACACAGTCGGACAATATTTGCAATTAGCCATCCATTTTCGAAAGCGGCCCATATTTGAGCTTTACATAGTTGATTTCTCGCAAAAAAGTTTCAGAAGTGATTTTCATAGTAAAGGGGTGTCAATGGGAGCTTCTATGTATGTCCTATTTACCCACTGAACTGTCGTTATTCAACATTCAATGACAGGGTAAAATCGGTTTTGCATTCTATCACCCCTTTAAATTAAACTGCCAATATACAGGAAACAACTTAATGACTGTGAATGAGCGTATTGGCAGTTTCAGTTTGAGAGTTTGTTTTAAATTCTTGTTTCCCTCCCCTACGTCCTCTGATAACAGCTGACAGTAGATTGATGTTTCACAGCTCGTGCCGGCTCCAAAACTGAAGGAACAACAACATGTCCAAAGCAAAAGTTCTCATCTCGCCTGTGACCCACACAATCCTACTGCGTGTGGCGCAGAAGGTGTAGATGGTTAAAAGATACATTCTGCGGCACATGTGTTCTTCTAACGGTCCGCATACGTTACGCATTCAATGTAGCTGAAGCGCAAGTGCTAACATGCTAAAGTTAGCATAATATATGACAAAATGATAGCATGTTACCACCATAACAATACAAAATGTACACATTACTGTTAATACTCTCAACATACTAATTGTCTTACAATTGCTCAGCTGTCTTTTTGACTTATTTTTCATCCATTAACTCACTTTTGTTCTGGTTTATACTAACAGATGGCTGCAGCCATGGCATGTTTTTCACTAATATCCAAAGAAATTTGCAAATCTCTTAAGCAAACCTTTCTTTTCTCTCCAGTTTTTCTTTAGACAATTCCTCTTTATCTGAAGTTTATAAAGCCAAACCCAGACAGGTGAGCTGTCCCAACCCTCTGCTGTCTAAGACACAGCACAGCTTCTGTTGTCCCAGGCTGACCTCTAGTGGCCGCTGCCATGCACTGCACTCTGTAACAACACACTATTACACTACTACTACTACTACTACTACTACTGCTACCCCCAAAACTCAAACTTTATCACAGCCACAGGTGTCCACTTAGTAGGGCTGGATGATTAATCAAAAATGTATCGACATCGAAATTCTGAAGCTGTTATCGACATATTTTTCCCATGACGATTATTTCAATAATTTATCCTGTTGATAGACCTTCTTTCTCCTTAGAAACATTCTCCCGCGTGGGTAGTCACGGACCAGTCAGCCACCAGTCAGCCACAAGGAAATCATAATGGAGGATAACTCAAACACAGAGTCTGAGTCAACTGAGCAACTTGTGCCCAAAAAACGCGAGTGTCTGTCGTCTGGAAACATTTTGTCTTCAGAAAAAATTATTTTGAACAACGTGATTTAATTATCGTTCATCAAGGTAGAATGTGCAATTAATCGTGATTTTGATTTTAGGTCATATGCAGCCCTACCATTTAGAATACTGTCTTGCAGCTAACCATCAAATCAACAGTCCATACCAACTAATGCTGCTTTCAATTGCACCTCGTATCTCTAAGAAACTACAACTGTTGACCCAAAGCCCTTCTGCCATCTAGTTGCTCTTATTAAGGCATTGCCGTCCCTGTTGACAAAATTTTTTAAATTGAACCGTGACACCCATGGTTTCTACTAATCTCTAACTGTGGGAGGGAGACGAGGCCGCGTTGCGGTGTCCCCAGTTTTAAAAGGATGAAGACCCGGGTGCTGGACACACAGAGATGAAACAGATCTGACTCCTGGGGGATTTAAGAGTAACTAAGTCTTTAGCGGTTAACACAAGTCTTGTTAAAAGACGTCACAATGGCAGAGACAGTGTTGGGAAACTCATATGTTCGCCCTCCTGGTGTCCTCGGGTCAAATATGACCCATTTTCAAAAAGTCTCTATATCAAAAATGTGTGTTTCTTTCAACAAATTGCCCCAAATTGGTGTAAATGAAATGATCAGTTCACTACTTTCAGTTAATCTGGGTATTTTATTAGATTTTACAGCATTTGAGAAAAAATGGTAGAAGGTTGAAAAAGTGACAAAAATACTTCAAAAACGTGGAAAAAACAAGAAAAACTTTTAAAAAAGTCAGAAAAAGCTTCCAAAAACGTAATAAAAAAACAACTAAAATCGCAAAGAGATGGGAAAAAGTGACAAAAACATCAAAGGTCAAAAAGACACAAAAAGTGTCAAAAGACGACTAAAACATTGAAAAAAAAAAATCTCAATCTCAGCTTCGGTGGTGTTTTTTCCTCCCCAGGTGCCGGAGATGTTGCATAACGACGCCGGGGACGGCCTCAGCCACTCGCGGCTTCTTCCTGCTGCAGAACGCCGGCATCCTGCTGGGCTTCTGCATCATGCTGCTAATCGCCATTTTGGGACTACTGAGGGACAGCGTTTGGTCCTGAGCTCCGTGTGTGTCTTAGTGTCTCCGTCAGAAGTGTACTGTGTCTATTTTTATTTGTTGTTGTTGTAGACGTCCTGTCCGCCCCTTGATTTAGTTTCTATTGTCCACACGGTGTAGGGAGAAGTAGAAACGCAGAAATCGAATGTTGTCGTAGCGGAAGCAGAAGTTAAAAAGCTGCAGCGGCTCTGACGTTTGCCGCTCAAACTCATTCGGAGTAAAAAATAATAACTGAAGAAGTTGTTTTTTCATTTTTCTGCGTTTAAAAACGTTGCGGTAATTTCTCCTTTTGGCAACAAACTTTTGAAGTCGGAGAAGAGAAAAAGAAATAAAAGTCCCCCGTTCAAATTGCTCTTTCCAAAAAAATGCTCATTTGATGAATATTTCACTTTTTAGCAGTTCCTATTAACAATAAATTAAAAAAGACTCGCCGTGCGGATAGCTGTCCCTAAAAACTTTTTTGCCATCATATTTGATTCAAATCTTTACCCCATTATGGCTGTTATTTTTGATGTGTTGGAAGTGTTTCTGCTGCTGAGTCAAACCACATCAGTATTTCAAATAATCCCCTAAAGGACCGTAACAGCTCCACTGGTAGAAACACTAGCCTGGCTCCGCCCTCCTACGTACTTCTGCTCAATTTTCATTTTCCTTCAGTACTCCGTCTGGGTTTGCGGGTATAATCTTGGGTTTTCTCCGGCCAATTTTACCGGGTCCACCAGTGAACAGAGTGTCACTGATTGGACGGAGGGGCTGAGAACGATGACGCGTTGAGGTCGCTGCGCTAGTTTGAGTTGTACTTCCTTAATGGCGCGCGGAGAAAGATGTGAGCGAAGCCATTCGGTTCCCGTGTGGCAACGCTGCGGAATATCCAGAAGTTAAAGCCCGAGAGCATGAACAATCTTTGCTGTGTTTGTTGTTGGCGGTCGCGATGTTGGCGCCCTCCCTCTCCCTACAAATGAAATGGACCAGAGTCTGGTAGGACCAGGCTAGTGGACCAGAGTCTGGTCCTACCAGGCTAATGTACCAGAGTCTGGTAGGATCAGGCTAATGTACCAGAGTCTGGTCCTACCAGGCTAATGTACCAGAGTCTGGTCCTACCAGGCTAATGTACCAGAGTCTGGTCCTACCAGGCTAGTGGACCAGAGTCTGGTAGGACCAGGCTAAGACAACACCGCACTGGGAAACCATTCCCATTTTAAATCCCCTCCTATGAGAACTTAAAGTAGTGTCCACTATACACCCCAATCTCTTTCAGAATAATCTCTGCAGGCGATATTATCCCAATTCACGCTCGCTATACGATCATTTTACATCTGATTAATCTGGAGCTTTACATTTTCCTCAGAAGTGATCTTCTCTCCTGTGAAGCTTTTTGATTTGGGATCATGCAGCGGCACTTCGTAATGTTTGGATTTATATTATCCAAAAACACTAGATACATTTTAATTAGCATTTTAGGCACCGCTTGAACCGACCTGAACCCTAAACTGTGCCATCTGTTCATGTGGAGCTGAACAATCTACATTCATTTCTGCCAATTTTCAGATTTTAGCTTTTTCCTTTTGTTGTTTGTTACATTTTTGAAGGCCAAGTCCCGTGTACCACAATTCTTTAGTTTCAATGCCTTTACTGTTGAGGCTGCCTGTTACTGTATATTTAAGCTTTACTTTAAGGATTTCAAACTAAGCTGTCAAACTATTTGTTTTAGTCCTTTTAGTCTCCGGCTCCAAACAGCAGAGCAGACACCTGCAGATGTCTTGATTCTGTTAGTTAATAAAGTGGCGGCACAGATCCGTTTTCTTGTCTTTAAACGAGTGCAAAGCTCTAAATGTCTCCTAGGTAGGGTTGGGTACCGAAACCTGGTATCTACCGGGCCGAATGGAAATGCAGATTTCGGTGCCTCATTTAGGTGCCGCTTAAATGCCTTCTGCGCTGCTCTCTGATGCTCCGAAACAGACGTTGGAGGCAACAGAAGCATTGCTGCATATCACGCTAGTTAACACTTCACTTGACAGCAGGTAACGTTAGCCTACCGTTAGCTAGCAGCTGGATTAAACACGGTTAAAATGCTGACAGCTAAACGGTGTAAAGGGTGTCTGTATTTCACTGGAGAGGATTCCAACAGCAGGACGTTAAGCAGTGTGCAGCTGACGTTTTCAGAAAAACAACACAGACACTTGAAACTAGTAAGCCTCATGGTGTATTCAAAGTTAGTGTAATTTACACTATTTTTTTATTTATCGGTTCAGGCACTGTTTGGGCACTGGCTAAACCCTATTTTAACCCCGTTTTCAATTTTTGTTTTATATCAGAAAATATGGGATGTAGAAATAAGCGCTGAAAATGTGTACAAGAAAAATTGTACAATTTAAAACGTTGGAAAAAGCAAAAAAACAAGCGTCAAGAACATTGAAAAAAATAAGTGGGTTTTTTTTTCAAGACTGATGGGAAGACAACACAAGGATTAAAAGTACTGTTTTAGCACCGGTATCGGGTGAAAAAACTCAAATGATACCCAACCCTACTCCTAGGAGAGACGCCATATTTTAACGATATTGCAGCTCCTCCACTAAATCTGCTAACATGGTGTTTTTCAACTGCGCCTCCAACTTAACCCAAAACTGGACCTCTGGACGTCCCTGGGCTTCTGACTCCTCAAGTGTCTCAAGTCTGTCGGAGAAAAGCCAAACACAATGTGTTGTTTTTTTTGTATGAGAAACTGAAGGCCAACGATGGCAACAAGAAGGGTAAACTCAGTAGGTCGAATTTGTTTGCTTTAGTGTACTCTTTTAATGTTTCTCTTTTAACTTATGTTTTCATTTTATTGTTCCAGTTGAAGAGGGATGTGGCAGCTCAACACTGATGGTGTTCAGAGAAACTGTACTTGGAAGTTGTTGTTACAGTATTACTCCTGCTCAGTTTGAATATTGACTTTGATACCAATAAGCAGAAAATTAACTACTATGTTCCTCATCAAGCTCAGTTTGTATTTTTTGTCACTTCTTTGTTTCTAAAAAGGAGTCTGCTCTGATGTTTAGCTTAAAAAACATTTTTACCCTCACAGGACATGGAAAAAGTTATTTCTGGCCTTTAGAAAAAATTTGTATTTGCTCAAATTATGAAAAGCAAGTTCAGTCCAGACACGGACCTCACTGTGTATATTACATGTACAATATTATACTATATGTATATATTTATGTACTATACTGTATGAGTACCTGTTTAATTTGTTTCAGTTGTGGACTTTGTGCTTTGACTGTTTGTTGTAAAGGATGCGAGTCGCAACACAAACCAAAATAATCTCATTCACAGAAAATGTTGGTGTGGCCAAAACAGAAGTTTTTTCTTCTTTCATGTTTTTGTCTAGAACAAAATGTTTGAAATGAATGTGTCAATGAAGGAAACTACAGCACGGACTCACTGGGCTCTCCGACATTCCGAACACAATAAACTGTCACCTTCCCACCACACTCTGCTGCTGTCCCTCTTTATGGTTCCTCTGGACAGGGAAAGGTAGGATTTCAGGTTTCTTAACTCGTCCTGAATCATTCAAAACCAAAACTGTCAATATCTTTTATCTCAGTCAATGTTTACACTACCAGGTAATCATCAGTCTTATAGAAAGAGGAGATATGTCAGTCTAAGTGAAACTATTTGAGACGTTTAGAGAGGAAATGTCTCTGTGGTGGAACTGATAACTCAGACATCTAAACATGAAGAAGGACCCCAGACTCTGCTTTATTGTGAAGGCCCAAACACACTGAAAGTGATAATCGACGAGCCTCATTAATTTCATGAGACGAGACGAGACTAAATATGTTCATCAACGACCTTTTTTTCCATGACTAAGACGACGATGACGAGACTGCGCGCAATGTCCAAAAAACGCTGACTAAGACTAAATTAACATGAATTATTGTTGACGAAAAAAAAGAGACTAAAATCTTTTGCATAAAATCATCATTTTCGTCTACAATCATGTCTAATTTTTTCTAAACCTGGGCGCTATGAATTTTAACACTGAGGAAACCGATCTCGACAGAGGAAAAGACTTTGACACAACACCGTTATCAGATTTAAAGTGCCAACACCGCAGAACCAGCAGTAATTTAGATAAAGTTTTGTTATTTTTTTAAAGTTTTGTGTATTACAGATCAGTGGTTGCGTTACACTTTGTTCCATGACGGACAGGTCCTAAAATAATCTGTCATAATCTAGTCTGTTATTACCTGTCAATTCTATTTTAATGATATTAAGACATAGGCTATTTTAATTGGGAATTAATGCCTGAATAGAAATGAGTTAGACTGTAACTCTCCAAACATGTAGTGTGGCTGTAGAGAAAAACAGCTTTGGGCCAAAGCAGTTAGATGCTTTTATGTGCTTGTTCGGCCATTTAAAACAACAGGTTTTCTGCATCAAGCGCTTCCAGTGTGTGTGGGGCCTGAAGAGGTCACAAGTCAAAAAGTTTGGAAATCACTGGTTTAATCTTTAACAATGTATTTTATAACATATGTTTTTATATAAAATCTGAAAAGTGACTATAAGAGTAAGATAAATGTAGGGGAAGTAAAAACCACAATATTTCCCTCTCATGTTGTGTCTTTTACACTGCATGAAAAGTGGGATTTTCGTCAGTATGCGGCACTGTAGATTGTCGTGGAACTTCAGGTTTTACTGCTATACGGCAATTTACAGGCAACACCGAAAACTGCGCGTGGTGTCGGAAATGTGAGCGGGCCTTGCTTGGCAGTTGTCCCCCATGACCCCCTCCCTCAAGTTCTAGGGGAGGCTTTCACATGTAAATTAAAATGCTGTGAGATATACAAATGCAAATCAGGGTAGCAGGGGAGTTTTACCCCAGGTGACATTTTTCTAAAAGGTATTAACTTAATTTTAAGAAAATCTCTTAAAATAGATCAGATTCAGTATAGCCTAATTGTAGACTCTTTAGTAGATTTATTTGATGAAAGTATGCTAGATTAATTACTGTGTATGTCATTAGTAATGACTAATGAGATGTAAAAAAGATACACAAAATAATTTATTTCAACAATTAGTTTTAATCAGGCTTTGCCACAAAAGGTAAAATGTGCATTCCATGATTCATTCACAGTCTCAACCCCGTATACATAGTGACATGACCACAGTGATCTTTCTTTGGTCTTGCTCATCCAACATTGTCTGGTGGAATGGAGACAGAGGCTCCACTGTACAGTTTTCTAAGAGAAGTCTTTCTGCTGACACCAAAAACTGGGCTTCACATAAAGCATATCAGCTTTGTCATTGCATGACAAGGTCCCAACCATTTGTGTTCTTAAAATACTGGCAAATTCAGCACCATATTCACATGTCCATGACATATGAAGCTGTTGGCTCTGCTCAAATGGCCTCATAATCTAGACATCAATTGTCCTATTGTTATTAAACTTTCCCAGTATTCCATTAAATCTCACTGTAATTCTCCTCCACACCAGTGTGTGCGCTGTTCGCCCTGCTGGTTAATCTGCTCCTCTTTGTCTCTCTCTATCACTCTACCCCCGTCCTCACTGCTACCATTTGAAAATAGCGGCGGGACTCGGGAGCTCGGGAGAGGGAGAGATGAGTCCGAGAGTTAGAGCAAAAGCTTCCGAAATATGGGAATATTTCAGGCCAACTGGTAAAAGAGTTATCTGTACACTCTGTCAAACTTCACTTGGAAACACACAGGAGTTGTTCAAGACATTTGGAGCGATTTTTTCTCTCCTCCATGTCACCTCCGCAGTCTTCACAACTCGGAGACAAACTGTAGCGGCGCTACTAACCCGAGCAAGGGTTAAGATTTAAAGAATATGCTTTCATTGAATGAACTTCATTAATTTTTCTGTATAAGGACATAGATACCGATCTTAACCGTATTTTTTTTTTTTTAACAGACTAACCTATATAATACTATATGCGCTCGAGCTGTCTGCGGTCCAGATTTACATGACGCGATAATTACCGCCATTGTGTGTAAGTATTTTTTACTTTTTAATTTTCCCTTGTTTAATTTTACTGTAACTTATGTTTTTTTAAATTCATGCACATCCACTCTCATTTAATTGTTTTCCAGCTGTCGCAAGACATATTACGACGGACACGCAGCAGGAGCTTAGCTACGAAACAACCAGATGTGGCATCACGGGAATATTTTTCAGGTGCATTCATAGATGTTGTGTTGTGTCCGTAAGCAGTGCATTTGCGCAGTACTGATTGTGTTTATTGATTGATTTTACAGCTGCTGGAAGCGAGACAGAGTGTGCTGGCTGTGGGTGAGGTGGACATTTGGAAGTGCGCCACCATAGACTTCCAGGACCACAGCCACAGACGACGTCTGCTACATGGACAGAATTTAGACCCGAATCTGCCCGGTTACCAACAGCTCGCGAGCCGCCGGGGTTAGATGTGGACGGTGCTGCTTCCCGTGAGCGAGGGATATTTGTTGTGTGTGCTGTGTGTCTCCGATGCTCTGTACAGTTTTTTTCTGATTGGCGTTTGTGTTTTGTGTCAATAAAGCTCTATCTTTGAATAAACCCCACGTTCCTGGCAAATCATTTTAACTATGATAATCATGACATGAATATACAACATAGCATATATGAAATAAATATAATAAATAAATATATATATATAATTTTATTATAATAAGGGCCCAGGTTGACCAATAACCTAACCCGTGACAGACCTGTCAACCAATCACGAATTTTTTTTGTTTAAAAGTAGTGGTTTCAGCCAATAGTAAGTGAGGAAATTCCAGCCAGGCCAGATGTTCTCTGGCCAGGCGTCTATTCATATTCTAATTAGACCAATTAACACCTCCGCGGGGGCTCTCCACATACATCATGGTTTCGTTTCCGACAATATGTGGCACAGACGAACGTGCGACGTTAAGCGTAAATTATGCGATAACACTCGAAAATTAGGGGATTCCGGGCGTTTACAGGCATTTACGGGGACGGAAATCCCACTTTTCATGCAGTGTTATGTACCTTTGTGTGTCCTTGTACGACTTTTTTGGTTGTTAAAAACACACAATATTTCCCTGTGAGTCTTTGTGGTCTTCATGGGTTTGTCTCTGTAGTTATTTTTGTGTCTCTATTGGTCTTTTCAGTAACTATAAAAGAGACAAACATAGCACAACTATAGCTGACAGATAAATGTAATGTGTAAATGTGAGTAAAAAACACAATAGTTCCCTCTGAAATGTATCCAAGTAGAAGTATAAAGTAGCATAAATGGAAAAGTACCTTCAAACTGTAGTACAGTCCTAGAGTAAATGTAGTCAGGTACTTTGCAGTGAGCTGCTTGGGACTGACCTGAAAGGTCCTGGAAGAGAAAACAGAGCTGCAGAAAGTAAAGAAGGCCACACTGACACATAAGAGGACAACAGAGCAACACTTGAGGCATAATAACATTTAGTTATGGTTTATTATTAAATGATTTCTCCATCTTTCAGTGGCAGCCATCATTACCTTCCCACAGGACAATAACTGAGTAAATATACATCAAGGGTCATTAAAGTGATCCACATTGTCTTCATGTTTTAAAATCTCCAAGAAAATAAACTTAATGTCTAATATAATAGTAGATAAACATGTTGAAATAAACAGGAAACTGTTAACCCAGTGTACAAATATGAACAAAGTAAACTGGGTGCAATGAAAATATATTTAAACCTTTATCTGAACCTCCTTATATTTGAAAATGATTTAGAGTTTCTTTATGATTCAGTAGGACAGAACAACATTGACATTTATACACACCAATATACAACTCTTTAACATTATTCAAAATGTCAAAGAAAATAAATTGAAGAGCAGATAAAAGAAACTTAAAAACGTAACAAGAAACTAATATTCCTGTTTTAAAACCTGTAAAATTTAAACAATGTAAATATAGTTTAACCTTTTTATGAAAAAATAATAGTTAAATGATCAGAATAGAATATAAAAATGATCACATTTTCAGTGTTCAGGTTTTTCTAGTATTTAAAGTACAAATGGGCAAGCAAGAAACTATTAAAGACAAATACACAAAATGCATCATGGGTTGTAATATATAGCAAATGTTAAAGCTGAAATCTGTAATTCTTCACAAATAGCAGCTTTAACCTACTAAAAGATACATCAATCTTCAATATGATTATGTAAAATAAACAATGTGTTATCGTCTTTTTTACAAACCTCTTATAAGACAAAAAAGTTACAGTAACCCCAAAACCAAGTACTTAATCATACTTCTTTAGTACATAATCAGAGTATATTCAAAGTACTAAATAGTTTATAAAGAAAAGAACAAACATCTGTGCCAACAATTAGTGGCACCAACGCTCCAGTAGACAGAGGTTATTAAATGGTGTGTGTCAGAATAGAAGCATAATTTTTCACATTTTCAATAACATTTAAGTCTATTAAGTTCTTAGCCATTAAAAAAAAAAAAACATTTTGCCATGAAGTTTGTAGCAGTCAATTAATGAATTATTTTCAACTGAACAAAAAATGTATTTAATCTGGTGCCACCGGCTGGCAAAAAGTCAAGCCGGCTACATTGCATGCGTAACGTTATGCAGAGCGGACGTTCCAAAACTACTCTTCCACTATATTCAATGAAACTGGTGAAACCGTTACAGAGAGCAGCCGTAGTGGTGCGAATGCTCTGCAGAGATTCTGCTCTACAAGCCTAAAAATAGGACAGTCTATTCTTCTACTCTTCTATTTTTACGCGATGTGTAAAGGCCCTTTTTACACAGAAAAGGATCATAAAGTGTCTATATTTATTTTTAAATTAAACTACCGAATAAAGGAAACAACTTAATGACTGTCAATAAGCATATTGGCAGTTTCATTTTGAGAGTTTCTGTTTTTATTTCTTGTTTCCCTCCCCAGTTGACAGTAGATTGATGTTTCACAGCTCTGTGCCGGCTCCAAAACTGAAGGAACAACCACCATCCCAAAGCAAAAGCTTTCGCGTCGCCTGTGACCCACACAACCCTAGCGCTGTGGCGCAGAAGGTGTAGCGCCGGTTAAAAGATACATTCCGCGGCACATACGCTCTGCTAACGCGGTCCGCATACGCTACGCGTTCAATGTAGCCAAAGCGGAAGTGCTAACATGTCATATATCTAACTTTAGCATGATAACTTACAAAATTATAGCAAGTTACTATCATAACAATACAAAATGTACACATTAATGTTAATCATGTCAACATACCAATGGTCTTACAATTGCTCAGCTGTCTATCTGATATTTTCATCCATTAAATCACTTTTGTTCTGGTTTATACTAACACATGGCTGCAGCCATGGCATGTTCTTCACTCATATCCAAAGAAATTTAAACAATTTTTTTTTAACAATTTTAAAACCCTTTTTTTTTTTTTTTTTCTCTACCATCCTTTTTTTTTTTTTTTTCTCCTTTTTTCAGACAATTCTTCTTCTGTTTTTGTGAGTTTATCTCGCTTTAGCTACTTTGGAGATGATTTTTGCCTTTTCCTTCATTGCCTCCAAAGACTGAATTCGAGCCGTGTAACCCTTTTTTGCCTCTGACTTTTCTCCCTCAATCAGCATGTCGATGTACTCTGGAGTGGTCAGAGGGTTAGGCCTCAGCGCATTCTCTTGCAGACAAGTTATAGAGTGAGCCGACTGATCCATGAGGGACACGATCATGTCTTGAAGGTGAACAATCTCTTCCTCTTGCCTCTCAATCAATTCCTGAACAGTCATCTTTTCTTCTATTGCTTTTTTGTACTTGTCTTTTAGCTCCAGCAGTGTCTGCTTTTCTTTTACTTTAACATACTCCCAGCTGTATGTTTGGTTGAAATGCACGTTCCAAATGCATTTTCCAGGGCAGACAGTGCACCTCCCTGTGCTATCCATTGATGCACAGCGATGTTTTTGAGCATCATCTGCTATCGCACCGGGTAGTGGCATGTTATTGAACATTTCTGGCAATTGGTAATGTACTCTCCTTTTTTCGTGAGCTGTTTTTGACTGGCTTAATAACCTCCACCTCAATCTCAAAGTTTTCATTTGAAGTCATGGCTGTTTCATGTTCTTTAATCTTTTCTTTGGTTGTCCTTATTTCTTCAAGTTTTGCTAATCCAGCTTTAACCTTGCGGTTGCAACCCTTCAACTGCTGTTTCAAGATGCTTTCGTTCTTTTAAAACCTCTTGGGTCAGAGCAAGCTTTTGGTTGTTATTTTTTCAAAGCAGTGAAGAACTTCTCCATACTTTTAGCACCCATGTTCCAAAACATTTCATCAAAGTTGTCATCATCCTCATCAGATTCCTCATCACAGGCCCTGTCACTGCTGCTTCTGTTATCTGCAAACAATGCAGAGTTGTTGAACTTGAAGTGAACTGGAAGCCCTATATCATTTTTTGGACATGGAACCCCAGAGGCGCTAATTGCCTCCAGAACCGGTGGCTGTTTGCCATCTGCAAAAGTGAGAAGCATCTGAATGTTCTCTGCCACATTTTTGCCAAAAATGGAGAGTACCGAGTCAAAAACATATCGTTGCGTTGCTGTTAGTCGTGCAACAGAGGCCGGGGTAACAAAACACACTGCATCAATCTCACTTACCCCATTAGCAGAGGTAAAAAGCCTCCTGATTTGCTCTGTGATCTCCCTGTCTCTTCCTATTCCTCTTGTGTCCCCAAACCCTGGTGTGTCCACAATGGTCAGAGAGAAGGGGACTTTAAACCCCTCTTGGTAGTTGATTTTGTACACAGTGGCTTCAGATGTCTGACTTTCAGATTGTGATCTTGTCTGATCCTCCTCAATTAATTTGAATCTGAAACTGTCCTTCCACTCCACACCAACAATGTAGTTGATCATTCCATTGATCAGAGTGGACTTTCCCGATCCAGTTGCTCCAAGAAGCATTATTGTGCGATTTTGCCTCATGCATTCATTGCCAAGGTTATACCTCCGGCACCCATCGAAATCCATATCTTCTTCTTTCAGAGGCAGTTTGTAAACTGATGGAGATTCAGAATGTATTCTCTTGCTAATATGTTTGAGGAACTCGACAAGATGTGCATTTTCCTGTTTTGTTGTGCGTACAGTAACAGGGATGCTTTCTTTGCTTCTGCCAGCTACATATTGTGTATCTGACTGAAGCTCTGATATTATTGCCTTTTCTGCTCCTGCCATCATTTTGTTCCATTGGAGATCTTCCTCTTTCATCCCGTTGTCTGTGTTGGCGTGTACTCCACGATGTTGCTCAAATTATGGACATCTTGTCCAAGCCCAGCAGGTTTCTCCCAGCTAACTGATATCTCTCTTGAATTTGGTTGGGCGCTTTGGGGTTTTCCAGGAGGGCGGCAAGGTAAAGTTTTAGTGGAACCACTGACTTCATTGGCTGGTCCAACAGCTACTGAGGTCACTGCTCTGCATCTGAACATATACTCTGTGTTAGGACTCAGATTGCTCACTGTGACTTCTGCAGCTTTTGATGCTGTCTTCTGTTTCCATTCATCCTCTCCACTGACACAGTACTCAACAGAGTAGGAGGTGATGTCCTCTGCTCCAAATCTGGGTGGAGAAACCTTCAGAGTCACACTGTTGTGGTTTATATCACTTACTGTCACTGTTTCAGGCTTTGAAGGCAGCTCAAAGTTCTCACTGACAAAAGAGCCTTCTTTATAAAGGTAGATGCTTGAACCTTTCTGTGTCTCATTTGTCAAACCCACTGTCAGGAACTTAATCTTCTTGTTCTCCTTGTTGGCCTCTGCAAAGTCACTGAAGAGCTTTGCTTTGTTCCGCAATGAATCTGCTACTTTGTTTGAAAGGTACCATTGTTCCTTCTCTACATCTTGGGTATGTGCACCTTGAGGGTATTCTGGTGTTTGTTTTAAGTAGTTTGATAAAGCTGAGAGGTACGGTTCAGCACTTTCAAGTGAGGTGAAAACAAAACACACAGAATGTTTAGCACTGAAAATTTCCTTATCAAGATCATTTTGAGAAGGGACAATCTTGGTGTTTTTCATCATGTTGGTGAAAGACTTCAACATGTAGATTTCTCTCTCTTTACAGTCCATCCACTTGTTCAGGTTTTCACTGTTGAAAGGAGAAGAATGTCTCTTCTTCAGGATCTCTGCAAGCACAGCCTCCTCTTCTCCTCCTCCTCGGATTGACGGAAGTTTGTTTGCCAAGGTTTGTTGGAATTCCAGCTTGAACTTGGAGGACATTTGTTTAAAACTTTTAATCTTTTTGGCAATCTGTGGGAAGTGCCGTACAATGGTGGTTCTCAGTGCATCATTGCACCTAATTTCCAGGTCAGAGAAGTCCTCCAGGACATTTTCTGATTCTTGAACTAATCCTATACTTATCTGATGGACGAATTTGGCAGCAGAAGAATCTAAACTTGTCAGTGGCAACAGCCAGACCTTCATTGGGATGGCATTTTCTCCGTTGGCTCCCAACAATTTTGGGAAGCTTTGGTAGACTTCTACTGCATTCTCAAAGGATGTAGGATATTTCTGAAGTGAAAAGTCTCCAAGGAATCTGCAGGAAAATTTGTCAACATTTTCTCTGTCCTTGCCTTTTCGCAACTTCACCCTCTATCGCAAGCAGGGAATCTTCTGATCATCACCTTCAGGTGCCCTGAATGTCTTGATGATCTTCCTCTTCTTGGACACCTTACGGTCAAAGAAAAAAATGCTTGTGCCCCATAAAGGACACCTGTGACTACGTATGTTGCTAATCCTTTCTCAAAGATATACGGATGCTTAACATTTCCAATTCCAAGGTGATTCATCGACAGTTTCCGGAACTTTGTGGTAGCTTTGTATTTCAGAGTTACTCTGGCCTGATTTTTTGATGCTTTATGATCATTCAGGTATTTGGCCGATCCTTCAACCTCGCCCAGTCCACCTAAAAAACTTGCTTTTAGAGAGGCTTCAACTGTTAGCGCTGAGGATTTATCTTCAATTGATTCAGAAGCAACTATCTCAAATTCACTGTTTTGTTGTGGTCTTTCTCTTGTATTTTTTTGAAGTCATCACAGTCCCACAGTGTCATGCCTGCCAGAAAAGAATTAAAGGAAGTTAGGCTGCCTTTTACTGCATGATATAAGCTTGGTTTTTGTTGTTCAGTTCCATTTATTAACTTTACATGTGGATCCTTACCAGGGACAAGTGAATCTTGGCGGCAGTCGTCATAGCCCCGAGACTGAATGGCGCCGGCCGAGCGCCACCTCAATCGCTTCTGCTGGCTTCAGCCATCCCTTAGTCTAGACTAGAAAAACAGCAGGTATGTTAGTTTACTGCTCATCGTCTTTTCTGACATCTTGTTTAGTTGCTTTAACAAACACAAACTCCTCTGAAGTCAAGAGTAAAGTATGTGGTGAACGCTTTAGGATGCCAATTTAAGGGATAGTCTGAACCTTTGCAGAGGGAGACTGAATGGACAAAGGAATACGGATATTCTACGGTTGAGGAAATGTGCAGTAGGAAGGGCTGTCTGACGGCAAGGTAAAGCTGTGAAAACATTCTAAATATATTGTCTACCGCAACTGATATAGACTGCCCCAGTCCACAGCAGTACATTGCTTAGCTTCCATGTGGGTACTCCTGACTGCTTCTCCAAACTGGGACCGACCACCATCTACTGAAGCTAATACACTGACTGGAGAAGTAGCTCATACATCCACCTATAAAAATCTGAACTATTCCTTTTGGCGGAGTTTGTATGATGCCAAGTTTAAAAAGTATTTGATCGGTCTGAAGGTTAATAAACATCTAACCATTTTAGCTAATAAAAATCTTGGAAAACCAATGACAAAGTAAAAGTGGCATTTAACAACCGTATTTCCTTTTTGTGTTCATTATTATTTATTTTACTAATCATCAGTGTTCACATCAGATTGGATGGAATAGAACTGAGCTGATTGTGCCATCTGTGGTGAATTCATTTTCCATCATGCAATGACAAAATGGAAAGCAACAAACTAAATAGTCTTGACAGTTAAATAAATTAGGAGAAGAACAGACATAAAATACGCACCTCCCGTCAGCTTCTGCTAAACTGACTTCAATTCTGGACCAACATATGCTTTTCTCCTAACAAAAGATGAATTAAATTATGGTTAATCGTGGTTTTGCATGGTAAATGGTTAACTGCCAAGGTATCAAAATTCCAAGCTTCACAAGAATAACCATTTAGATTACAGGAAGATTGAACAAGTAATAACTATACTAAAGCAACATTTTTTTAACAGAACAAGCTGTAAACAACACATATTATTACCTTATGAAGTTGTTATGGTGGAATTTGTACAACCAAAACAATGTGATACATCTGTTTTCATTTTATGAGCGATTTCATATTTACAAATGTCATTTGATATTTATTTTTAACCTTAACAATCCACGTAGCTTGTCCTAAAGTAAAAATATGTTAAGGCAAACAATAAAAATCTAATAATTTGTGTAAAAATCAGCCCTAAATATTTTTTGAAATTGATGGTTTTAGTATTATTTTTTATTTCCTACTTTTATAACATCCAACAACATTTGCTCCTTACCATAAGCCAAACGTTTTGGGCCATGAGGGCAAATATAATTCAAGTAAATAGAAAGAAAAAGGAAAACACTGACTGTACAGCCATACTAATGAGTCTGATGTTGCTCTTGAGGGTCAGTGGTGCTGCGGGGTTAAATTACTAATGTCAGAATGCTCACAATGAAAATGTTGCAGCTAATATTCAGCAGCTTTCACAATTATAATTTAGCATATTAACATGTTAACATTTGCAACCACAAACACAAAGTACAGCTGGGACTGATGGGAATATCATTAGCTTTACGGTCATTTGACCTGATGATGATGCTAGATTAAAGGATAACCAAAGTTAATACAATTAATTCTGAGGTGAACATGAATGTCTGAATTAGTTGGAGCATAGTTATATGCACATAACATATAGCTGCAAGGCTATTGTAAACAGTGTTGGGAAGTTAATTCAAAAATGTAATACATTATGGATTACCAATTACTGTCATCTGAGAATAGTTATATTACAAAATTACTGTCTCTGAATTGTATTAATACTATTCTTACTTCGCATTACTTTTGAGTTACTTTTACCAAAATATCCAGGGAAGTATGACTTGACATTCTAAAATGCTAACATTGAGTTTACTGCAGCTCAATATATATCCAGTCGATGACAATATGGTATAGCATAATGACTGTGCAGGCCCCTAAGGCTACTAACAACTTAATATAATAGACACAGTGAAGGCTCATGGCACAATACAAAAAGTAACAATCACTGTTAGAATTTCCAAAAGCAGGCAAAGAATCAAAATCTGGAAGATTCTGATAGATTTACTGTTATTTAAAGCCTAGGCCTATGCACATCAATCACAATAGAGCTAGAGCCCACTATGTAACCTATAGTCTAATGATGATAAGATGCACAATCTTTAATTATTTCCGTTTTTTATTCCTTTAGTCTCTTTTAATTCTAGCTCACAGCACAAAGCCGGCACACATTGGATGACATATCTTATGCTTTATAAAGAATCAAAAAGTGCTCTTGGAGGGAATTAGGGCCCTGCGGAAATACAACTAAATATTTTCAGTCCAACTTCAACAAAAATAACATGTAGGCTAAACAAAGCCTATAATTGATTAAAAAATTAAAACACAGGCAAAACAGAGGAATCCTGCTATTTGCCAAACATTGGCAAAAACATAGACTACCAAATAAAGGCTGGTAAAAATTGAAATCATTTATAGCTAGACATGTAGCTAATGGCTCTGTGGGCCTTGCCATATTTTTCAAGAATACCAAAATTAAAGTCAAAGTGCTTGGGCCTTTAAGACCTTATGTGAAATTACAGCTCAGACATTTCAGTCCAACTTCACAAAAAATTTAAGCTTGGCTATATTGAAAATATGTTGTTACTGAGATTGTAACAGGTATATTACCACAATGTATTAGTAATGCATTATATTAGTTTGTTACAGCAAAAAGAATACATTATTGTAATTGCATTACTTTTGTAATGAGTTATTCCTAACAGTGATTGTAAATAAACTTCAATGACACAGACTCCAAACCACAAATTAACTAAATAGACATTGAAAGGTTTACTTATGAAACTGCTTTTTCTTTAAACACAAGGGTGTGATTTTTCAGCAATCCATGCAATATTATGTATTGTATATCGGTCTGTACCGATGGCGAATGTTCGGTAATATGGGTACAGGCTTATTTTACTCCCAATACACTTTGCAGACATATATAGTCAAATGCATAGTCAAATGCTTTATAAAAAGCTAAAAGTAAAAAGTGGACTTCTAAACTTGTTGTAAATCTGTTACATTCTATAAAAACTCTGAACAAAGCCTCTCTCAGCTGTTTTAATAGGTATCATAAATTGTTTTCCTACCTGCAGATGTATTTGCATACACCTACCCTTGAACCTACCTATGGAGCCTCTTTTTTATCTACTTCAGAATCAGAATACTTTATTGATCCCCTCAGGTAAATAGTTATGACACAGTATCTATTACTGCATTGCTTTTACATCATATAAAAACATATCCACAGTCATTGGTTAAGCAACTAGAAACTGCAGGACTCTTACTCCACAGCAGAACTGGGGCATACAAGAGCACATTAACAAAAGAGAATTGATGTACTTACAGTGAAGATGTGTGTGATCCTCTGAGGCACAGCTGTAGTTTCAGATATTATGTTTTCCTCTGAAAGAGAAACGCCCCTAAATCTTTAGTCATTAGAAGGAGGCGGCACAGAGGAGAATCAGGCTGATTTCCCAGAAATGGCATGACCTGCAGAGTGTCGAGGGAGGAGAAAAAAATTTGTTCTTTTTATTTAATGAGTTTGGGCTGTGATAAGGACCACCAGAAACATGGTTGTGATGACCAACATTCATTTTATGCTCTTATAGTCAACTTGCTAATGATTGATAAAACACTGCAGCGATTTTCTTTCTTAGGTACCCCTGTTTCGTTAAAACCTGAGTCAGACATTTGACGAGTAGGAAGTGAGACTGAAAGTGTTGAATGAAATTGTTATTAAATTACAAAATTAATGTAATTGTATTACTGGGTAAAATATATAATTAAATTAGTTACTAATAAAATTAAAAGGAAATTGCTTTGCATTGATAAAGTAATCCAAATAAATTAATCCAAACCACATTGGTAACTTCTAACATTAAGCAATTACATTTCCAAAATAACCTTCCTAACACTGAATGTATGTGATATTCAACACGTTATTTCTGTTTTGTGACTGTGTGGAATTTCTTTGAATTGCCATGAATTTAATTCCACTTCCTGTGCTGTCCTGGATTACTGATTGATAAAACATTGCAGCAATTTTCTTTCACTTTCAGGTTTAGATGGTGGTTTCTGGGAAATGGTCTATCTTGTTATCAAGTTGGTTTATGTCCCTGTTTATCGCAGACCTCTGGTAATAAGATTAAACTCATTTAAATATATTCACAGTTCAGAAAAGTGAAGTTAGATAACTTTAGACTTTTCCTTCTCAAATGCATGCTTATGTGTTACACGTAACAAATTTCTGTAATTTCTACAGCAACATTTTACAGGAACTTCTTTTTCTGTCATTTTACAAAGTTTAGCTGTATATTGCAATGCATTGTGGGTCAAAAAACCATTACAGTAGTTGACAGCTTTTTTCCAATACATTACAGGCATATTTGCGCCTTGACTGTAAATGATGAAGTAGTACAGTTATTTACTGCTGAATGCCTTGCGACGCGGTTAGCTTAGCTAACACAAGACCATTTGATGGAGGATTACAGAGGAGCAGCCACAATGCCACTCCACTCATCCACAAACGTAAGTATACTATTATAAATAGCCTACATAATTAAATTGTGGTTTAACTTGTTAATGTTGGTTGAAATAACCTAAGTTGACCGTGTATCAGTCTAGTGCAGGCCCCGATAAAAGCTAACTTATAGCTAACGTTAGCTGGAGAATTTTCAGAATACATTTTGAACAAGCAATCCCAGCGCGAGGCAGTTTAATGTTAAAACCAAAGTAAACGTATGGGTATAATGTTAGCGTTAACCCTTTTCATATTTATTTAATTTTCAACTGAGCGTAGTAGTGGACTTCAGTGTATGTGTTGTAACGTTAACGTTATAATGTCACTCAGGCATGCAGCAGAGGTACAAGGCAGACGACGCACCCACCGAGTCAGGTCTTTGGTAAGTAAATTCTAAGGTTACAATGTTTTATTTAGCTATGTGTGACTGACTGTAATACATTTCTTTGCCGTTCTAGCTAACACTAGCAAACTAAAGTCAACTTTAGTGAGGAAAAGGCCAGCTAACTTAACCATATGCATTAGCTGCATCGCTTGCATATCGGGGCCGCAGACGGCCCATTAACGTTAATCCGAGTCCCAATAGTTCGAAAAATGTCTTATTGAACCGAAAGCCCATAACGTAGCTAAGTCTGGTCGTGTTTTGTCCAGAAGTCACTGCTCCAAAATATACACTCTTCAGTGACTGTTCCTTAATTCCAGACGTCATTAATATATTGTTCAATTTAACAGATAATGTCTAAATTATAATAACGTTTGACTTTGCACGATCCCTGAAAAAAAAACTTTTAATTTCGGCTGATATTTAACTTTAACAGCTCTTCTGTAAACTAAGTTAGAGCCCGACATTAAGCTGGCTCCGTTTAAAACATTCTTGAGCCTCTGTGTTTTACTGTCATTAATGTTAATGATAGCTGGGTGAAAAAATGATCGGCTATTTGCAAAGGGGTCCCTTGACCTCTTAATTCAAGATATCTGAATGAAAATGGGCTGTGTAGGCACCCACGGAGCCCTTTCCCATATATGGCCACTTTTTGATAATCCCATGCAGTTAATGCAGGCATGTGTGTTATTTTCGCCTGTTCTATAAGGGTATATTTAGATATTTCAGCAGACTGGGGTCCCTAAACAGCCTTGGAGTTGCATAAATTTAGTCGACTAGAGACTTTTGTGGACTCAATAAATGTGTGATGATGATGTATCAACAAAAAATGAAATTCTTGCAGAAATCTTATCAAACGTTTTTGGTAACAATGAAAGAATTAATTTTGTATCTCATATCTTGGTGTCTTAATGTGGTATTTTGGTGGTAATTGACAATTTTTAACCAATTCCTTGAGTGGCCAATAATGGTTAAATTTAACATCAAATCTGTGTAACAAATTATATCAACCCAAATAGCTGTAACAACTTATTTTAAAGGAGGAAAATGGCCATCATATACTTCCATCATAATGTTATACACTCTCAACTTTCAAGATTCAAATATGCGCCTAACACACTGTTTATTACAGATTTATGACTAGAAAACTTGACACACCATGCTTAGCTGCATCTCAAATTTTTCAACCGTCCCCAATTTTCGGATGATGTAGACCATGCTTTCCTCGGTCTATGTTGGGTCTCTGAGGGTTACATAAACAACATATTTGTTTTCTTTTTGTATAACGGGCCTTCAGACTGGCATGGCAGCCAAAACAGAATATAATGAATATTGGCTGAGATAGTTAGAGGGTTTTGCGTTGATTGGATTAGATCTTAGTTCATGTTATACTACGCAGGCATCATTAACGAAATGTGCCCAACCTTATTAGTAACCAAATGTGAGACTAATCCAACATAACGCGTGTGTTTTTCAACTTTTGTGTTGTTTAAGCTAGCTACAGGTCGAGGAGAAACATCCTAAAGTGAGTGCCATCGCTGCACAGTGATCAACAACATACGTGGCTGAAGATGATTTTCACACTTACATCTGCCTGCAGAAGGAGTCCCTCAGGTGTTTCTTTGAAGTGTGCCATGTAAGTGTGAAATTATTATATTATGAAGTTTAAAAAAAATATATTGGTATGATTTAGAAAAGTGACTGTAAATTTGAATCCATTTTTCTTAGTCTTTTAGGTGTTGGCAACAGCAGCTGACGTTGAACAAACACTACAGCTTCCTGACTCTTCAAGACTAATTGTCTTAGGTAATGTATTTTTTTGTAATCAGTTGTAAAGCATTGCAAAGACAGTCTATGAAGGACACACATTAGTTAAATGTAGATATGTTTATGTGGAAGGCAACAGAATTTTTTTTTGCATGTAAACCATTTGTTTATTTATATTTAGGTGAATTGCTCACAGCAAGCTTTTGGATGCTGAGCATCGAGGGTCAGGTGGTTTTGCCTCCACATCCCAACTTCTTGGCTGGAGTGGCAGCTTTGTTTTCTAGCTACTACAACTTCAATCTGGTGTACCAGGAGCAAGCATCTTGCACACTGGAATTCATTCAAAGGTAACTATGTGCTTGAAGTAGAATGCGGTTGATCATTATTTTGTAAAGTTTGATATTATGAGTAACAGAGATTTTATTTTGCTTTAAGTGTACTTACAGTGAATACCTTTAACGTGATTTTTGAGTTTAGATAAAGGGTAAGTTAGCAGTTATTTACCCAAATGCTTTATACCATTGCAGAACCAATTCCTTTTATAATAATGACTAATGCTAAACTGTGTGCTGTTGTTTTTCAAACATTGACAATAAAGATCTATTTGATTATACATTTTGAAAAGTAGTTCTGCATTGGGGTAAACTGAGCATTTAGGTGAATAAACTGCAAACTTGCTTTGTTCTTTTTTTATTGCATTCACAAGAAATCCCAGATGAAAGTTAATTTTACAGTTATGCATGATTTTCTATGCCCACCCAGCCCCCACCCTCCCCACTATGGCACAGTGATGCTCAAAGCAAACACACAAAAAAGGATCTGTATGCATGTATATACATATACACACTCACGTACATATATTGACACATAAAGATACCACACACACTACCTACATGTTTTCTTTTTAACAATTTTTTTTTTGAGATTTGCATGACCTTTGACAATAATTCAATTATTCATGGGTAAAAATGAGACTCAGACAAGTTTTAAAGAAGGCGCTTTGTTGTGGAAAACAGAGTCGTAGACATAGTTCATTTGGAGTTTTTCGCAAGGCTGTACATGTTACCGACCGTAGTGATATAGTTGCATGGACATAGCCCTGGGCTAAGAGTTCTTTAATTGGAGATCTCCGGACCAGCCCAACAGCAGCAAACTTAGACAACCGAAGAACATTTACCAAAGACATTTCTTGTGTTCCTCAACAGAATACATTTTATTTTCCTGCTTTATGGTGCCCTCAGACCACTCCCTACGTTGGAACAATTTTGTTCATTACAGACCGTATAACTACGCAGTAGAGCCTTTCTGAAGCCTGCCCGGTGAGGCTCCAGTGCGTATCCAGAATGTTTTTCACAAACAAAATAGTTCCAATGTAAGGAGTGGTCTGAAAGCACTGTAAAGCAGCTAAATACACTTAATATGGTGTATTATGTTATGAATACTAAAATGTTATATTGTTGTGGTTTGTTTGATGTATTGTTGTCCTTTGAAGCCGGGGCTAGTCAGAAAACTTTCAACCAGAGGACCTGCTGCTTTAGGTTATGTTGATACAACTAAATGATATCACTACCTAACCCTAACTCATACAATTTTGTGACTAGAAATCCAAACCATCCTAACTGTTATGACCCTATATTTTCACTATATTAGTCATTGCATTGCAGAGCCACTTACTGGTTTAGCTTGCCTGGACAGCACAACTGAAATGAAATGACTAAGAATTACCAGCCTCATTTTTCTTTTGCAGTTTTTCTGCACTTAAGCTGAAAGGGCAAATTAGCTTGACTTGCACAGCCTGATGTATGTTGCACTCTCTTGTAGAACAGTTAAGGCACTTTTTCATGAAGTTTATTTTCATGTGATTTTGTGATTTCAGATGCTTTTTGGACTGAACCCCTCCAGTGGGACCAAGACAACAAAGATGGTGAGCCAAAAAAGTGGGAAGGTACAGGAGAAGAAGAGAAACCCTCACGTTTCCTCTCTACTCAAGCAGATGATGGATTTTGAATGGCTTCAATTGTAAGTCATATACAAACGACTTCCTCACTATTTGAACGGACATTGTTCTAATCTTCTAATGTTTTATTTTTGCCTGTTGTCGAGGTTATGTTTTGAACAGTTATGGTAATCCAGGTCCTGATATAAAATTGGGTCTTTAAGCAATGCATATTGTGAATTTTAATATTGCTGGACCTCGTTGCAACTCTTAATTTGAATTCCATTGAATGTTTAATGAGCTGTTAAGAAAAAGAAAAGTTACTACTTCTGAAAACGTACAGTCTTGTAACACAGTATTGCCTTTTAATAATACAATTTCATGTTTTTGCATCTTGGACTGGTTTTACTTAACAGTTGAAGGGAATCTAATGCAATGATTTTTGGATTAAAAGCAAGCCTGGTCTTATTTAAAACACTTTACAATAGGAATCAGCAAAGCTGTTGTATACAACAACATATTGTATTGTGAAATATTTACAGGTTTTTGCTTGTATTTCACAATTTGTTGTTGTAAAAGAATATTTACAACAACATATTGTATTGTGAAGAAATTACAGATATTACCTGGCAACTCGAGTTGCCAGGTAATATCTGTAATTTGAAAAGAATACAAGATAATGTTGTAAACTAAATTACAATAAAGTAAAGCAATAAAGTGTTTTCCTGTAAAACTAGCAATACATTGCTGTAATTTATGTACAACAATAACCTGTAAACAAAATCCTGTATTATACTGTAATTATTTTCACAGTTATTAACAGCAATTTTACAAGACTTTACTGGCAACTTTTTGCCAGGTATTTACTGTAATATCTACAGTCAAATTCGTTACAGTGTATGCTTATACTATAATGGATTATTTAATAATTAACTCAATGAAGCCATGTCAAAGTATATGTTTATAAGATGCGTTCACTATGAACTTTGCTTCCAACTCAAGCACCTGCCAACTGCTAAATACAAAAATACTTGGTTTAACTTGGTGATGCTAAATTAAATGATTGCATTTCATTAGTTTGTGCTAATTTACTATGTATTTTTAAGTTTTGAGTATTTTTACATCAGATGGTTTTCAGTATTATGTTTTGGAAATGAATTACTCTTCTGTTTTAGATATTTGCTGAATTATATGCATGTGTTATCAATCTGTTATCATTGAGGGCAAAGATGCAAAAGATACTTTTGCTTTCAATATTACGGAGAGAGTTTCTGGGAAATGTTCTAATTTCTGGGAAACAGGATCTAGAATTTGAATTTGAATTAAAGAATTATTTTGAAAACCATCTCTTGATGGTATTATGCTACTGACATTTGATATCATCAGTGCTGGGGTCACAACTCAAGAACGTGTAATACACATATTATTCACTTACAAAAATATAATGCATTACCTTGTTATTCTCCATGGATAGTAACTCATTACATTACTGTAGCTCAACACGGCAAAAGCCTGGCATTAAACTTAGCACAAAAAGTAAGGAAAATTGTGTTTGGTAGATTATTTCTCTGTGGTAACAATGCTTTTTGGCAGTAAATCTTATACCGTTGGAAAGCCTATTTAGTTTGCTTTCAAATGGTGCCCGATTTTTAAGGAACATGCATTTTTGGGATGAGCAGCAGCGCGCTGAGTATGTGGGTTCCGCCCATGAAAAATTTGCCAAATCTTCTCTGCCAATGCCAAACAGCTTATTCTGCCATTGACTCATTTGGTGGCTTGGCAATCTGAAATGTAGATAGAAAACACAGGAGTCAAACATGTGGGGTGACATGTTTGACTCCTGTGTTTCTGTGACCGAAGAACTACATGTGCACAAGCTTTGTAACAGCTTCTGTGGTGCGTCTCTTATGGGAGTTGTAGTTTTAAAGTATATTGGTATATTTCTCATAATCAGTGTAGAATTTTGGATACACCCTGGCAGTGGCGGTGCGCTGGCAAATTTGACCGAGGAAGCCAGTGAGCTTAGTATGTATACTTGCTCCATCGTATGTCTGACAAATGAGCTTTGTCTCAGGATTGTAGTTGGCAAGTGCCCGCATCACCACAGCAGTTATGGCTTCAGCATCTCGTTCAAGGCTAACGTCAAAGAAACCAAGAAACTGCTCACCATCATTCCCTTTTATTTACGTAGCGGTAATTAGTCTGCCGTGGGCTACTGATCCCCAAACACCGGAAATAATAGACCGTTATCGCTATTCAACCAAGATACATTTATTTCATACCCATACTGTCAAGATGAAGACAAAATATCTCTATTTATTAAAACATAGGCACTTCGTGGTGTCAAAACAGTACTAAGGCTTCGCTAATAAAACTGGAACACAGGTACACACACGGACGTCCCGACAAGCGAAAAACAAAAACAAGAATAAAGTCCAAAATCCAAAACAGAACAGACCAGGCACGGGTAACGCAGGATATCGGCACAAAGCTACGACAATGGTACAGAATATGGCTACTACAAGCTCAAACACTGAGCCACAAAACACAAGGGTATAAAACACATCACTGAATTATATTAAATCAAACCAAAGTCAGTCCTGACATAAACACTGAAATAGAGAAATGCAGCCTTAAGTTTTTGTAGGCCGCAATAGCAAATTAAAGGTATAAAGATATTAGGCCTGCGTGTTAAGCTCGACATAATAATTTTATAACAATACGGTAGGATAATTAAAAATCGGTGTGACCTCATTCTGGTTTTCCAATAATGAAGGCTAAGTAGGCTTTACACAAGTGTAACAAAAACACAATTACCTCCAATAATTCATATAAACTTCCAGTTGAACTGTTACTGAACAGTTGATAAATCATGCCAATTTACTGCACGGCGGCAGCATAATAATAAACCAGCATTATTACCTTGTGTTGCAGTCATAACACTAAAAAGAAATCCTCATCTTCAAAACGTCTAGCAGGAAAAGTGTGAGCCGAGGCTGGCAGCACTGAGCTGATGTTGATGTTCCTATGCGTTACGTAGCCTGGTGCTGCTAGCTTCACTGTCAATTATTTGACTGTAAATTTACAATACATTACAGGTTACTAGTTGCATGACTTTCACAGTAAGTTACTGTATCATTTTACAGTAAATAATTGTGAAATGACAGCTGTATACTGTGACTTCACAGTAATTATGCTGTCGCATTACTGGATTTAGCAGTAAGCTGCTGTAGAATTACGTAAAAACCGTTACATATTTACTGTAATAAAGCAGCATTTTGCTGTGAAATTACATTATCTTGCGGCTATAATCACAATAATATCCTGTATATTTTCATTTTACTGTAAAATTAATGCCAGTAGCCAGTAATTTGCTGTGAATTTACAGTGAATAAGACTGTAAATTTGACATGTGATTTTACCAGACCTATACCAACATGTTTTGCATCTGGTCAATAAAAACAACAAAGCAAATACCATTTTAACCTTTTAATGAATACAACCAAACATGTACAGTAAATAAGTAGTAAAAATTCAACATTCTTTTTCTTTGGCAGTTGTAATTCATTGATACATTAGAAAGGGGTGTCAAACTCAGTTTCCCAGAGGGCCACACTGGAAAATGAGAACCACATCAAGGGCCAGACATTGAGAGATTATTGATATGCTTTTATTTAAGAGAAAAAGTCAAATATTTTGACTGTATTATTGCATGACCTCAAAATGTAAGTCTTCTACCTTACAATTTGGGCCTCATAATGCCCCAAAAATTCCTCAACCAGCCGAAAAATACGTTGAATAAAGCACCAAGAAATTAGAAAAAATAAAAAGTGCCTAAAGCATTGAAAAAAGCATAAACCGCTGGAAAAAGGTCAGAAATGTAAAATAAAACAAAATAAAAAGCACAAAAAGTATATATATATATATATATATATATATATATATATATACAAAAAAAGAAGCACCAAAGACTTTGGAAAAGCGACAAAAACTAGGTGGGCCTAAATTTATTGTGAATCTAAATGGAAATGTGGGCCGGATCAAACCTGCGAGGGGCCGATTTGGCACTCGGGCCTTGAGTTTGACAAATGTGCATTAGAACATTATTACCAATGTGATAATGACATAAATCACCCCACAGGAATGCATTGGTACATTTAAACATTAGAACATTATCTTAAACAACAACAATACTACGCACCATCTTCCAACCTGGGTGTATTCAGAGTAGGCCTACATGGTGTCCCTGTACTTTAATCCATTCTATGCACATCAACATCCATTCAAAGTCCACAAGTTTTCACCGAGTCTGCTCACATGTGGGTTGATGCCTCCAAGCGTGTTTCTTCTCGATTTGGAGCCCATCTCAGGGTTAATACCCAAGAAGCACCTGTAAACAATATCAAAAAAAAAAACCTTCAGTACTGCATATTATATTGCTCATTATATTTTACAGTTAAAGGAATGCTCCAGAGTAAAAAACAACCTGGGGTCTATTTATGTTGATAATGGGTTAAAACTTTCATTTTTTTTGGGGAGTAAAATTACATTAATCGGAGGAGTTTTGAGCAAGACCATTATTTACATTAAAAATACTTTGTAGCGTATTGCAGTGGGAATACGCCCATGTCAAAATAAATTGCTATTTTCAAAGAAAAATCGGGTGGTAGTGTCCATGGGTATCCTACAGAGATAAACCGTTATTCCAAACTTTTAAAAGTGGGATAAATAAGCACGCATGTCTTAATGCCTCTAAATTACAACACTGTAGCTTAAGTTATGGGAAAATAATAGAATTTGAGAGATGTTTACATGCAATTTATGCAATTATATTAAGAATAGTGTTAATGTTACTAAGGTAGGTTCCATAAAACTTGAATTAGAAATGTATTTTTTGTATAAAGGTTACCTATTAATATAAATGTACTTTTGATACCTGAAAGGGATTTATATACTCTTTGATACTTAAGAGAAGACATTTGAGAATGGTTGTACAACTGAAGAGATTTAGATATTTCAATATGGGTTAACTGAAATATCACTTCATTTTATTTTCACTGTAGCCTAAGCAATTGATTTTATTTCTGAATAGTAATTAAGAGAACTGATTTGGCCTTATCTACAGGTGGAGGAGGTGGAGATTTGAGAAGCGCTTACGCACGGGGAGGTCCGCAGAGCGGGATATTGGATCACATTGATTCTTCAGATCCCAGAGTCTTCCAGGGGTTACTGATTCCCAGTTCAGTGGGCTGGGTGGCAGCTACAGGATCAAGACTCAGAACTTATACGGATTGCCCTGAATTCCTTCTTCATGGTGGTAGGACAAACAGAAACCAAACTCATATGGGCCCCAACGTTGAACATCTCTGAACTCTTGTCATCAAAGAACAATTGAGCTCATAGAACTGAAAAGGGTTTCTTTTATGAGCGCACTTTATTATTTTAGTTGTTATTTTTCATACCTGTGTTTTATCTGTATATGTGTATGCCATGTTTCTGTGTATATTAATACACTTCTCAAACTATATCTTGGTTTCCTAGTCTCTTTATTGATGTTCAATTCTCTGGCTCTTAACAATCTAGTTTTCTTCTGGTTCTGGTCCAAATTCACAACACTTCCTAACACTACTACGAGCTATTTCATAAATGTACATTCTTACTACATCGTAATAAGGGTTACAAATACTGTATTTTACTTGTGTTTCTTTTGTATCTGCTAGCCTTTGCAACTCATTTATAAATGCTTTGTAAAGCATAGCAAGTCCTCACTTTAGATGGGCTCACATCATGTAGTCAACTAATCAGTAGTAACTCATGAGTTAATCATGGATTGATGTGTTGGTAAGTGCTTGTTAAAGATGCATTAACACAGTAACTATCCGTAGGCATATTTCTGAAGGCATGTCCAAATAGAGCAATACATGTTGATCCAGGTTCTGTTAGCCTTGGAAGTCATTTATAAATGCTTTGTAAAGCATAGAAAGTACTCACTTTAGATGGGCTCACACAGTATACTTAACTAACCAGTAGTAACTCATGAGTTAATCATGGATTACATTATTGGTAAGTATTTGTAACAGATGTGTTAACACTAGGGATGGCTGAAGTGAAACTGATGTTCGAGCTTTGCTGAGATCCCCGAGCGCAGATGTTTGAAACACTGATCCGGCATTCAAAACACTGATGTCACGTGACTACGCTAAATGAAACACCGAGTGTTTCACTAGTGTTTCAACAGGTGGTACGGCGCCAAATCAGCGTTTCATTGACAGGGGTTGGAACACACATCGCACATCAGTATAAAAGTGAAGTCAACGCACCTTGACCTCGTGGGTTTTGTGAGATGAGTTTGATTTTGAGATAGCGGATATTTGGTGATATAGTGACATTCATAGTGCGAGTTGTTTAGTTATATTTTAAATAGATAGATAGATAGATAAAATAATAATAACAGACAATGGAACGTTATGATGTATCCGTAAAACCCAGATTATACATAATGCTACAGCTGAAGCCACAGTGGAAGAGAAAAATACCTCCACTCCGTTTTTGCCCAGAACTCATGATCCCCTAACTTACTGGAAAGAAAGAGCAGTAATCTTTCCTCATTTGTATGTCCTTGCTAAAAAATATCTTTGCATGCCAGCAACAAGTGTCCCTTGTGAGAGGATCTTTCAAAGGCTGGAAATTATCTGTAAAACACGAAGTAGGCTAAGTCCTCCACAGCAGAGAAATAAATATTTTGAATGAAAATCTATAAAAAAGTGAGACATTGTGGCTTGATTTCTTTTATTAATTTCATTTTTATGACCGAAATAGCATTATGCACAGTGAGGAGTCTGCAAGCCTTACAAGCTTCACATATTAGAAAAATTATACAATACAATAATAAATTTTTTATTTTTTAAATGGCTCGTTATCAAGGTTGTTTCAGATCAACACCTGCAAGTGACCACTAGGTGTCATCGTTGAGACGGGTGTCAGATTGTTTCGAAGCCTCAACACAATATGACACATTTGCTCAACTGTTTCACTGTTTCACGAAGCCTCGATCTGCCCACCACTAGTTAACACCCCAGCTATTAGTTCAGGCCTTTTCTAAATCATAACATTTTATTTAAGACATGAACAAATGTAGGTCTAGATAGTCTGTTAATCATTAACTTCCTAGTTTTAAACAACCTTTTACGTTCCTGAGTACCTAGTTGATAATGGTAAAATTACTTAATTTACAAATGGTTAATGCATCATGTAGGAATTATTAAAAAATATACTGATAAACATTTTACTTGGGCTTACTTACTATGGACCAACCATTTACTAACTGCATTTACAAATGCTTTACTGATTAGAATTAATGTAGGAACTATGCTTTAGAAATGATAAACAAATAAATTACTACTAGTTTGTAGATAGTTCATAAAGGGAAAATTATTTAATTTACTAATGGTTTTTGCAATATTTAGAAAGTGTCAAACTTCTATTTATAAACATAATTTTCGAGAGCCTTATTTACTATGAACAAACCATTTATGAGTGTGTATACAAATGCTTTATTCATGAGAATTAACATAGTAGCAGTGCTTTACAAATGATGAACAAAGCATTTAGCAATAGATAGTAACTGGTTTATAATGGCAAAATTATTTCATTTACAAATGGTTGTTTCATTATTTGCTAAGTATAAATCTTCTACTTACAAACATATTTTTCCAAGATAGGCTTATTTACTATGAATAAACCATTTATGACTATGTGAACAAATGCTTTACTGATGATGAGTTATGTAAGAACAGTTAATTAATAATGATGAACAAACCATTAACTAATAGGCTTGTTTACTATGAAAAAACATTTATAACTGTGTGAACAAATACTTTACTCATGATGAACTATGTATGAACAATTAATAAGTAATAATGAACAAACCATTAACTAATAGTTAACTAATGCTTAAGAAATGATGAATTATGGATAGTTATTATAAAGTGCTACCGAATTTAGTTATTCAGACGCACTCTCGGTAAGCAGGGCATGCGGTTGCTTACGGGCCCACACCAATCAGGGGCCGGCATCAGTGGTAGACATTCATTGGGCTCAACGTGCAGCCACTGACCAAGCGGTAGTGAGAACAGGTCATATTAATTTCCTTGTTTCTGTTAGTAAGATGAGACGTGTGTCTGACTCGAACATTTACCGACAAAACTACAGCGAAAGACCGTGCAAAACATTTCAAACCGTCCTGCCAACATGTATACATCTTAACATCAATATGCGTGTCATTTTTCACTCTAAAGTCGCTGAAGCTGCTGCCGTCAATCCTGTCCTGCTGGGCTGTTGCTCCATTTCCCACGACTGACGTGCACACACACACGCACACACACACACACACACAGTGGATGCAGGAAAACCGGAGATGAGCGTACAAGATGACCTAAATTGAGGACAGCTACGCTTGTTATTGTAAGTGCAATGATACGTTAAAGTCCAATAAGTTCTTGATCAAACCATATGAATGTGTGTGTGTGTGGCCAGGAGGAATAACTAACAATGTAAAGATCAACAAGCACTGACGTGACAGATATGTTCAAATTTGATTGATTCAATAAATTATTAAATCCACCAGCCATTTTCATACTATACCAACATTTGCAGCATCCTGAGCCTTTTGGTAAGATTCCTAGAAATCTCAGCCAGAGTAATTAATTAATAGTTATAATTATTATTGTCCCCAAAACAAGTTTCCTTTTATTTTTAAAGAACTATACAAAAGACATTGCAACTTTTATTGTAATTTTTTACAAAAGCTCCGCGAAATCAGGCATATTGGGCCGCAACAATCTCAAAATAGACTGAAATCCTGGAAGGACTGCCCTTGTGTGTTTTTTCATGTGTTATGGTGTGCACTCACCAGTGTTTTTTCGTTGTTGTGGTGGCGTGTAGGCTACTCCTGATTTTGTCAGTCATCTCATCTCTTATATGCAGTGGCGTAAGAGCCAACACACGGGCCCCTAGGCTACCATGAATAGGACAGTATAGGATCATAGAGACACAGCAATTCCTGTTTTTCACCTTTATGAGGCAAACAAAACTGGTTGGTAAAATGTCACTGTGGCAGGTGGATTGCCACAGTGGCTGGTGGTCAAAAATTATAACTTTAGGCCCTGGCCAAGTGGCAAAAAAATAAAAATAAATAAACCATAGGCCAAAACTAAATAAGAAGGCCATAAAGTTCACAATCAAAGTTTTTTACTTTTACTTCTAATCAGAAAATTACTTTTGATACTTAAAGGTGCTCTAAGTGATTTGCGCGCGTTTTTAGGCTACAACATCAAACATCTCCTCACTATCTGCTAGCTGCCTGTCCCCTGAACACACTGTAAAAACATCTCCTTACTATCTGCTAGCTGCCTGTCCCCTGAACACACTGTAAAAACATCTCCTCACTATCTGCTAGCTGCCTGTCCCCTGAACACACTGTAAAAACATCTCCTTACTATCTGCTAGCTGCCTGTCCCCTGAACACACTGTAAAAACATCTCCTCACTATCTGCTAGCTGTCTGTCCCCTGAACACACTGTAAAAACATCTCCTCACTATCTACTAGCTGTCTGTCCCCTGACACACTGTAAAAACATCTCCTCACTATCTGCTAGCTGTCTGTCCCTGAACACACTGTAAAAACATCTCCTTACTATCTGCTAGCTGCCTGTCCCCTGAACACACTGTAAAAACATCTCCTCACTATCTGCTAGCTGTCTGTCCCCTGAACACACTGTAAAAACATCTCCTCACTATCTGCTAGCTGCCTGTCCCCTGAACACACTGTAAAAACATCTCCTCACTATCTGCTAGCTGCCTGTCCCCTGAACACACTGTAAAAACATCTCCTCACTATCTGCTAGCTGTCTGTCCCCTGAACACACTGTAAAAACATCTCCTCACTATCTGCTATAGATATATACACTAAATGTCTCTGAGGTTCTAAGCATGCGTCAAAACCGCCCGCATCTTGGAACAGGGGTCTGAAGATTTCATGCATTCAGCTAAAGATGCCGGACTTTTGTGCCGCTTATTGATATTCGATAGAGGAAATGAAGAAGAAAAAAGTAACATTTAACAGGTGACAATGTGTTTTATGAATTCTAACAGTTGTTAGTATGAATTCTAACAGTTGTCCAATAGGGCTGTCGGCTGTGTATCAACCTGACTTCTGCACAACACACACTGATGGTCCCAACCCCATTAATAAGGGAAAAAACACTAATTAACCCTGACAAGGCACACCTGTGAAGGTAAAACCATTTCAGGTGACTACCTCATGAAGCTCATTGAGAGAACACCAAGGGTTTGCAGCGCTATCAAAAAAGCAAAGGGTGGCTACTTTGAGTAATCTAAAATATAAGACATGTTTTCAGTTATTTCACATTTTTTGTTAAGTACATAATTCCACATGTGTTCATTCATAGTTTTGATGCCTTCAGTGAGCATCTACAATGTAAATAGTCATGAAAATAAAGAAAACACATTGAATGAGAAGGTGTGTCTAAACTTTTGACCTGTTAAGTGACGATCCCAGCACTCTCCAGTAGATGGCGGTGTTAAGTGACGATCCCAGCACTCTCCAGTAGATGGCGGTGTTAAGTGACGATCCCAGCACTCTCCAGTAGATGGCGGTGTTAAGTGACGATCCCAGCACTCTCCAGTAGATGGCGGTGTTAAGTAAACGATCCCAGCACTCTCCAGTAGATGGCGGTAATGCAACACTTATGGATGTCGACTGCTGTTAAACCACATGAAGAAGCCTTGTCAAATGTTAAGAGAAACGGATGGCACCATAGACATAATAGAATCTACTTGATGTTACTCCAGGTAAGTTGATATTATTAGGACTTTGTCGTCAGATACATTTATTGATTTTTTCAGCCTCATTGTTGCAGTGCATTTTACAATTTCCTTTGTGTTGTTATGGTGGCAGTTTGCTCCTTTTATAGCGTGCTAACGGCAAATAGCAATGCTAACTTAGCTCGTTAAAGTCAGGAATTTGCAGTCTGAAATATTAAGGCTGCTCAAACTTGTTAGTGGGTCCAGTTGTAAAGCTAGTGAATATATTTGGTAGGCCTATCATATGAAACTAGATGATCTAAGGAATCAATCGATGATGTTGTAAAGAATTTAAATTTAACATTTGCTGGACATATTGTAACCATGTTATTAGTACAGTAATTGCAACACACTGGGTTAAATACATGCATCTCCTGTAAGACAAAGTGTATGTGCAGTTGTACACTCTGTCAAAAATGATAGTTAAATCACTGAATCTGCCATGTTTTACAGATCCGACTGATAAGATGCTGTCCTGAACATCTGTTTCGAGGTTTACCTGGACCCACAAGACTCTCCTCACAGTATCAATGTATTGTGGGACAGGTGCCGTACTTCTGCCAAGTGATGATGGTCTGAAGACAACACAGCAGCATCAGGAAAGATTCAGTATCCACAGGATGACTTCTTTGACCTGACAACCTACATTACCAGCTGACACATCCTCAGTAGAAAATAAACCCTCGTTTTAGTCTGGGTGAGGACATGATCTGGACTGTTATCTGCTACTCTGTGCATTACGTATACACACTTTATATTTCCATTTCATTGACTATGAATAAAGTGCTTTATTTCTATGCAGGGTTTGGTCATTTTAAGATCAGTAGTAAGGCTCCTTAAGTGTTATATAACATGTTTTTTCACAAAGACGTTTAAACAGGTGATATGTCTGATTTAATGCATGTAGAAGGGTCAAACACTAAGTCCTTTTAACATCCTGACTATAAAAATGTAATCCTTTAAGACAGGTAATAGTGACAGTAAGCAACACAAAACATTTAACAGTTGTATACTTTATTGTTTTGACAGATGACAATATTAATAAAATGAAAGTATTTTGGAAAGGGTATTAAATCTAATCTGCAGCTTGAAAAATATTTCACAGCATAAATATAATGGACCGGATAAAAACAAACAAGTGCAATTCTATTAGTTACTTTGTGAAACAAAAGTCCCTTTCACACAGCCTGATCAATGTCTATGGACAGTACAGTCCTTACAGTAGCAGTTGATACTTTAGTTACTGAGCAGTTGTGAAGTATGACACCTGTGGAGCAATAACTTCCTCCTGATGGTTTCTCATACTTTGAGGAGAGTCTGGTGGGTCCAAGTACACCTCATCAGTGGTCAGTCTGATCAGTAAAACACAGCAGATTCAGTGTTAGATTGAACTAGCCTATCATTTTTTTCATCACGGTGTACAACTGTACATACATTTGGTCTTGAATAAAGAAGCAGTGTAGTGAAGGTGCTAGTTCTGGGTTTATCACCAGGTTCACTCAGGTATGTCAGCCAGAACACCACTTAAGGCAAATATTCCAGAGTATGAAACGAAGAGCTGAGATTTGGTTCTTATTCTGTTTATTTCTTCCTTTTTCTTGTTTGAGTTTGAGTGTGTGTGGTTCCTATAAAGAGAGAAACATAATACAAATGAATAAAGGAAACATACTGTACGTATACACTCATTCCGCCTTAAGCAGTAATATACATTACCAAACATAATATAAACAATAGTCTGAATATTCAATTCAATTAAATTCAATTCAATTTTATTTATAGTATCAAATCATAACAAAAGTTATCTCGAGACACTTTACAGATAGAGTAGGTCTAGACCACACTCTATAATTTCCAAAACCCCAACAATTACAGTAATTCCATCAAGAGCAAGCATTAGCAGTGGCTATCGCGACGGTGGCAAGGAAAAACTCCCTTTTAGGAAGAAACCTCGGCAGACCCAGACTCTTGGTCTGACGGGCCGGTTGGGGGTGTGATGAACAGTGGCGATAATAGTCACATTAAAGGTCACAGTGACCTCGAAGGTTATCGTGGAAGTTCATGTCATAGCAGGGCACATCGTGTCATACTGCAGTCCCCTATACCGGATCCAGACTACTCTGTGCATAGGAACATCACAGCAGGGTGTTGCGGGATGTAGCGTGGCGCTGCAGAGCATGGGTGGATGCAGCGGATGCAGCAGGACGCAGCAGGATCGGCCGGGATTTGCGAGAAAAGCAGAGCATAGCTCCTGCGAAGAAACATAAGGACTCCAGGAGTAAACTCCCCAGAGCTAGATTAGTAAACAAGCAGAGTAAGAGAGCAGCTCAGTGTGTCATAGGAAGGAAACATAGGAATATGGCTATATATCTCAAACTCCAATAATGTAAGCAGAGAAAAATGATTCAAATGCTTATTATATGGGATTCTCAGACATTTCGCCCAGCTGTTAAGTTACCGCTAACGTGAACAACACTTCCGTATGTATGATAACGCCTTAAAGCCTCCAACAACAAAACGGCTGGATGCTTTTTATTTTGAAAACCTAGCAAAGCCTTGCTAGATAAGCCTTGATAGCGGTACAGAAAACAACATTTAACACCACTTACTTCTTATTGTACTCAACCACAAAAGTATTGAACAATCCCAACAACAAGTAGTAAAAGTATAAACATGTTTAAACATGATGTTACATATTTAGACCCGACGGTGATAAACTAGCATGTACAAACGTGGATATAATTAGCACAATGGTCGCGTAGGCGTAGCACCCTTAAACTCCTCCTCCTCTCATGTACATCAAATAGCAGAAATAACAGCTGGTTTAACCAAGAAATACAATATCACGATGCAGCAGATAGCCCATACTTACTATTCTCATTTACGCGCACTCTGAAGAAAAGGTGCCACTCACAACTACAATCCAACTGACCGACTAACTGTATCATACTGCTTATTAACTGTCACGTCAGCTAGCTATAATATAGCTACCAACCAGCACACACGCTACTACCTGTTAACAGCAATGAATAAACGGGAGTAAACGTGAAACATAAAACACAATATGATCAACTGTACTAAATAATAGCAACACTAACATAACTTTGTGCTTAATAATATTACAGACTGCCATACAAAGACCAAGCAAGCCCATGTTACAAGCCTGACTTTAACGGGCTAGCTAGCTAGCTAAATCAGTATCGCTGTTAAAGCTGTACAAGAGACTGAATGTTAGCACACTCTAAAAGTAGCAAACTGTCACTGCCACCATAACAACACAAAGCGAATTGTAAATGCAGTACAACAATGATGCTGAAAACATGAATGTAATTTATCTGACGACAAAGTCCTAATAATATCAACTTACCTGGAGGAACATCAAGTAGATTTTGCGAACGGTGTAGCTAGGCTTCTTCACAACTTTCATTTATTTTACATTTTAAAAGTAAAAAAACATGTCATTCTTAGTTCTTCTGGGTGTATAGAAACCCCCAAAATAATAAGCTCCCTCATTTGATATAACTTACCTGGAAAAAACAACATTATACACATTATATGAAACCCAAATATAATAATGATTGTAGTTATTTACCATAGGTTTTCTTTTGCCCAAATGTTAAAAGTAAGAAATTGCTCCTCTTCATTTAAAATTAAAAAAAATGTGTTCAGTTTAAATCTGAAGGAAACGTCTATGTACTATAGTCGGTAAAGTGTATATTACTTTACTGACTATACTACGAAGACGTGTCCATGACATTTACATTTTTTTAAATTTTTGTTTTTGTGGAAATTTTCCTTCAAATTTTCTCAAAAACTTTACAGTAAAATCACATTAAATTTGACATGGTCATAGTCACGGTCACTCTGAACAGGACTGTATAAGTGTACATTTCATGTTGTCATCAGATGTTGATTTTAATGACACTAAATATTAGTACAAAGTATCACCTTCATATTACCTCAACTGAACCTTAACACACACACACACACACACACACACCATCCGTTCAATTCACTTCTTCATCAGGATTCATATACAAAAAAAGAATACAATATAAATATAAAAAAACATTAATTCAAACATAACGGTAACATCAACAATATTTTATAGCATATATAAGTTACCATAGGTAGTAAAGTGTGTATGTTGTCAAATGTCACAACAAATACACATCTTTAAATGTTTTTCATAACCTGTTTATGACAGATAATGTCATTTTTCTTGGGAGGACAGTCTCTCAAAATGTCAGATGATTATTATCATCCAGCTAGTCTGGCTCAACGGACATACATTGCTGGAATAAAGCAGCAGGTGTTCCTCCCCTTCTTCTTCTCTTCTCTATTTCTCTTTTGCAACGCCACCGTTGCTGCATCCCGAGCTTAGGGCCGCCCAGGACTGTTGTGATTGGTTTGAAGCAGGAGTTCTCAAAAGTCTAGACCAAGGTCCACATCGGGACCAAGTCAATCCAGACCCAGCTCATACCTCACATACAATACCTTCTGAAGTGTTTCTACTTGTAAATACATATGCTATTGTGCCTTGGACCATAACCAATAGTGAAATTGATGAGTAAACATAATGCCTAAACCTCAATCCAACCTGAGAAAGCAAACGGTACTATCCAATCAGAGGCAGAGTAGGGCGGGTCATGTCTTCTCCATCCTAGGGAACGCAAATTTGACCCCAAGAAAGCTGAGCTCAAAAGCATCTTCTCGAACACATGCTCCATAAATTCCACGATGAACGTAAGTTTAGAACTTTGTTCTTCCAGATGTGTCTTTACTGTTCAGGATCTGAGATCCTCAGCTCGTCAGTCTTGGGGGTCAACGGTCACGTGGATCTGCTCACAAAGCTCCGCTTCCTCAGGACTCAACTGATGTCGTATGTCCCAATCAGGTGTCTGCAACAGTGGACAGATTGAAAGTTGTATCACACATGTAATCTGTGCTATATAACATACATTAATATACTGAGTATTACAGATTAAGAGTTAAACTGGTGTCCGTCTCATTGAGTGAAATCTGTTGAGGATCTCAGGTTCTGATAGATTATTGGTAAATGTTTTAGTATCTGTTAAAACATGAGTAAAGCTTTATTTCCGCATAAGAATTTTGTCACAACTACAGAAAACAATAAATCATAACACTGACAGGTATAAATCATGTCCTAATAAGTGAAGATAAGGAAGCACATGTCAAGTTCCCAATTTAAAAACCAATGATATCCTTTACTCCAAGACAAAAACAAGACCTGGGATATCAAAATATATGTTGTGTTATCTTCCTGTCGACCATGCAACTTTTAGTTTTTCTGGGTCAAAATTTAAAATTCAAACTTTTTTTTTTTGGCCGTCACTATGGCTTTGGTCGTCTCTTTTTGACACTTTTGTTGCTTTTCCTGATGTTTTGTGTCACTTTTCCCGGTGTTTTTGTCACTTTTTCAACGTTCCTTAATTAGAATTTTTTTCAAATGCTATAAAATTTAATAAAATGTCAAAATTCAGTTAAAGTAGTGGTAAATATCATTTATTTTACTTGTAAAACCATCCACGTTATTATTTTTGACAATTTGGTTGAAAGAAACCCACATTTGTGATGTAGAAGCTTTTTGAAAATGGGTCAAATTTGACCCAAGGACAACAGGAGGGTTAAAGACAAATGCAGACACATTACAACTGTTAAAACTGTAAACACACACACACACACACACACACATTAAGACAATTACAAAAAGTAATTAAAACTGTAATGTTGTCACGTTGCTGACCTCTGGCATGTTTTATGTTCATTTTATTTTATGACTTTTTTGTTTTTCCACTTTTCTTTCATGTATATTTCTGTATTCTGTATTCCTGTTTTTACGTCTACTAAAAATGAGCAATGTATTACCGTAGTTTCACATGATTGTAATGCATACTGAGTTTGAATAAAATGTTTAAAAAAGGCTTTACATTCTTTTTTTTATTTCTTTTTTTACTGACTTTACATACATAGTAGGCCTAATTATGTCATGTCTGTTATGTAGTTTGCATTTAAAAAATCTTAAATCCCCTTTTTAAACTGAATCACAACATATTCTCAATGAACTTCTTTAATTTGTAGGATATTTTAACAACCAGTAAGTGCATTTCTACTATGAAAAACATGATGAAACATGATTGTATGATTGTGATTTGATCTATATTTATTTTTATATGAGTGGGACTGACCAATGAGTGGGGCAGCGTCTCTTTTCTGAAATACGTTTGGCAGACACCTGGACGGCAGTGGAGGACGGACCAGAACACAGCGGACAGGAGGCTGGCCGTGACGATGACAGTCACAGTCACAGTGGTCGGCTTCTTCCAGGCAGCGGCTGGACCTGGAAGGGAAGAAACTTTCAGTTCTCTTGTTTCAACATTGGGGGGCGACACGTTGTAACGTTGTAACCGGGGGTCTGGGAGATCCTTCCCCGGACATTTTTAAGCGTGAAAACATAAATAAATTTTTTTATGCAACAATTTATGGTGCAAATGTCTATTTATGTAAAGAAAAAATATTATTCTCCTGTAATGTAATTGTGTTACTTAAGTAGTAAGTATAAGTGTGTGTGTGTTTGCCTATTTGCGTGTGTGTGTTTGTGTGTGTTAGTGTGTGTGTGTGTGTGTGTGTGTGTGTGTGTGTTTGCGTGTGTGTGTGTGTGTGCGTGTGTGTTTGTGTGTGTGTGTGTGTATACCTGTGATGGAGACACACTGGGCATCAGTGCTACTGCTGCAAAGGTGAGTGTAGAGGACTATGTGCGCTTTGACGCAGTACACCACTCCGTCCTGCAGGGCGGGGACATGCAGCGGCGTCTGCTCAGCTGGTATCAGGTACACATCAGCCTGAGAGACAGAGAGAGAGAGAGAGAGAGAGAGAGAGAAGAGAGATGTTGACATTTGGCATGTCATTTTTTATAAGCCATTACAGGTTTACCACCCTCCATGTATTGTATACAAGATTTTATTTTGTTTCCTCAAGTTGATTTGTATTCATGTGTGTGAAACAAACAAACATAACATGTAAATCCTCAACAGCTAAAAACTAAATGCATCAATGGATCAGACAAGGGGAAAGTAACAAAATCATCCTGTTTTAACCTCAATTTGTTCTAATGAAGAATTCGTATATATCGAAAGAAGAATAAGTTAAGGAGAAAACACATTATACCTAATTTTTGAGTTAAAAGAAATGATGCCTTGTTTTGCATAATAATTAAGATCAGAGGATATTGAGTGAATCACAGACTGCTATCCGTCAAAGTTTAGTCAGGAGAAAATTGAATAAAACACCAAAAATTCAATGATTTTACCTGCAAAGATTGTTGTATTGAATTCATCCATGTTATTTTTGGGCAATTCAGTAAAAACATATTTCTGATACAAAAAACAACACATTAACAGGGTTAACTTGTGGTTTTGGTGCATGACAGTCACTTTATGCTGTCATGTGACCAGCGAGCAATCGCCGTAATTTCATAGGACATCATACGAACCCGTTCCATGAGAATGCATTGAACTGAAAGAAGGTAAGAACTACAGACAAACGATATAAGAAAGGAAAGCAGGGGGAAAAAAGGGGGATAGACAAAACGAGGAAAAAGATGGAAAGAGGACCATTGACGATAAAGGACAGAAAGAAAAGGGATAAAGTGAAGTAACCTCTGACCTGCAGCTCGTCGCCTCTCTTCCACACCGTCACGCTGACAGCGGCAGTGAGAGGAAGCGCGTTGAACGTCACCTGAAGGGCATCGCCCACCGCCGTCACCACCATGTCCGGCGCCGTCAGGTCCGCTGTCGGCACAAGACTCATATTCAGTCATTCAATCAATTTTTAAAAACCTTTACATGTTGTGAAAGACAGGGATGTGCACAAATATTTTGGGAGGCAACAAAAGGCCAACCCTACGCTCCCTGGAGTCCAGGGATGCACCGAATCCAGGATTTGGCTTCGGATTCGGCTGAATATTGAGCTTTTTGACGGGGTTTGGATTCAGCCAAACCTTCGAATTGTTTTTCAGCAAACCGAACCCTACGCTTGCATTCGGCGCGCTACCCTGGTCGCTGTTATGATGGCGCCGTTGATTACGGGAAGGTGTTTACGTAGGTGGAGCGTTCAATGCAGCAGGCTGTGAGAAAGTGGAAATGGAACTGGTGAGCAGAAAAAGTTGTTGTTTGGCAGTACTTTCAGTCAAAAGAAGACCATTCAAGTCCAGCTACACTTTCAATTAGCAATGCTGATTGGTCTGGTGGTGGCGAGGACCCTAAACTATACACAACATGGCCGCTGTTACAACATCTGGTACGAAACATCTGAAAGAATATGAGTTGTGCACGAAGGAATCTCCAGACAGCAGCCAGAATGCAGCAACTTCAGTTATGGCAAAGGAAGGACAGTCACAGGTAAAAACTGGAAGTAGGATTCGGTGCATCACTACTCTTAACATAGCGTATGGATGAGGTCGTAGATTGAACACAGACCCATAAATCAGTCTTAACTTTTCTCCTAATATATCTTTTTTTGTAATTACAACAGATTACCTCATAATTACGAGGAAAAGTGTATATCTTTTCTTTTCCTTTGTGAATGCAATGTATTTCCGTACAAAATGTATGTAACTTCTGAGCAGCTTCACTGACTGAAAACAATTATATACATCTCGCATTGCCAGACCTTCCTCCACAGCGCTGCTGAGGAAGGTCTGGCTAGTCCACGCAGCATTCCTGGATGGGAGAAAAACGTGCTCTGGTTTATTGGCATTTCTTTAAACCAATCACAATCCGTCTTTGGCGGGGCTAAGCTCTGGACGGAGCCTCTAGAAAATAGTCTCGGGAAGCAACATGTGTACGTTCAAAAGTAGTTTTAGTCGTGCAACAGAAAACTCAGATTGGACAGATAGTCTAGCTAGCTGTCTGGATTTACCCTGCAGAGATCTGAGGCAATATGCAGTTAACCATAGTCCTCAGAAATCTACCGGACATCCGGCCTAAATGAAGGACATCCTACGGCCATTAGATCCAAAACACAGACAACACACACAGAGGCAGATAGTAGTTAGAGATGTTTATTTGAACAGTCAATCTTAATTGTGCGAAGAGGGGGAGTTTGGGCAGTGTAGCTTCTGGATGGTAATGAAGCGCGAGGCAGGCAGGCAGTGAGGAATCCAGGGCAGAACTGAGATTCGGGGCAGGCAGTCTGAGAGAGTCCAGTCTTGACTCACCGACAGAAACTCAGAGGGGATGTGAGTGAGCAGTGCAGGGTGGAAGACGGCAGCTCAGCAGAAAGCGGCAGAGCAAGGCTCGACAGGGCTCAGCAGGGAGCACAGGTAAGTTGCAGGTAAGCAGCAGTTTCAGAGCAGGCTCTCAAGAGTGGTTTAACAATCTGGCACTGAAGAGGTGAACAGCCCGGGTAGATATATACTGCAGAGGTGATGAATGGAATGAGTTGCAGCTGTGTGGAAACTGCAGAAGTGAATGGCCACACCCCTTGACCTAGATCCTCATAGCCACGACTCTCGCAGCCTCAGGTGCAGATGAACACAGACAGAGACAACAGGGGAAAAGGGGAAAAGGACCACACACAGGAAGGGAGAACACTGCCAACCCATAACACCTACGGAATTTCTGGCGACCCCTGAACAATCCCAGAAAAGAAACGTCGTCGATGTAGACTATGACAACATGACTGGCTAACACATGTATGATTCTGTCATAAGCTTGTAAATAATGGAAGTACAAAGAGAGCTGTCTAAATATCTGGATTATTTGACCAACCCTTTTCTGTCCGTCACCATGTAACTATCTAGTACAGGCCTCATGATGTAGCCTTTATGTTTCATATATATATAACTATATACTATATAACGTTTGGACACACTTCCTATTCAACCCTTGTGTTGTTGACCATGCAACTTTCTGTTTTTCCTCGTCAAAATATAAACTTTTTTCAACATTTTGGACGTCTTTTTCGACACTTTTATGTTTTTGACACTTTTTCCCAACGTTTTTTTCAGCACCTTTTGACGTTTTTGTGTGTTTTTTCCCCACGTTTTTGAAGCTTTTCCCGACATTTTTTCCACCTTCTTTTATTAACAAAAAAATTCAAATGCTATGAAATTGAATAAAACTTGTGAAGAGCATTGTAGGGAGCCATCCACGTTATTTCTTTCGAAAATGTCGTTGGAAAAAAACAAAATTTCTGATATAGAAACTTTTTAAAAATCAGTCAAATTTGACCCGAGGACAACAGGAGAGTTAAGATGACGTAGTATTATTATTATTATTTCAGATAATAAAAGGAGAGTTAAGTGAATGAGAAAGCGTGTCCAAAGTTTTGACTGGTACTGTTAATATTTAATTTCACACGTGAGGAAGTGTGTTTCTGTCGGCGTCTTACTGTGTCTGCGGTTGAACGGTGGGCTGAGCTGGGTCCAGGGCGACAGCTGGGAACCGCGCTGTGCTCTGACGCGGATGTTGTAGTCAGCGTCGGAGCCCAGGTCAAAGGTCAGGTCGCAGTGAGTCTGAGGAGTCAGCTGACACTCGGAAGCGTTCACCCAGCTACCGTTCTTCACCGTCAGCTCAAACTCCCTGCAGCACCAAGAGAAAAAGAGGACAGGTTGACACTTTTTTGACATTTTTTACCCTTTTTTCTTTGACACTTTTTAACGTATTATGTAACTCTTTTCGAAAAAACTTTTTTATGTATGCTTTTCTTGATTCCTTAAATTATTATAATTTTTTTTTACATTTTGTTATGTTTAATTTCGCCTTTTTGAGGCCTTTAACATTTTTTGTTATGCTTGTGAAGGCACTGTCAATGCTTTCGGAGCTTTTTTGTGACAGTTTCAAACATTTTTTGACGCTTTTAACGTTGTTTATGTTTTTTTTTTACATTCTTTTTTTTTTACATTTTGATGATTTTTCACATTTATTTATTTATTCATTCATTCATTCATAACATGCATGAATGAAAAAAAAAGAACAGGAAGAAGAAAAAATCTTATGGTACCTGTCACTTATTTGTGCACATCAAAAAAGACAATAAAACAGCTGCTTCATGAGTGGATCAACCCCAATCCTCACCCCAAACACCAAAAATTATTAATACTATCTATCTTTACATTTAATTATCATCATTTTTTTCAACTCTTTTTTTGGAAGTTTTTGAAGCTTTTCTAACGTTTTCTTTGACGTATTACACCAAGAGACACACAGAGAGTTTTAAACCCAAATTCTGCTTTTACATTCCATGTTTTCAGTTTAGTTTGTCTGTCTGTCAGACTTGAAGGTATGTAGCACGGGTCAAGGAAGAGCCTATTAGATTTTGCAGCGGATACGCAAATTATCTTTCACTCTTTTTCACTTTTGTTACCTTTGCGAGATAGGGCATTTTGTGCTGCATTCATGTGGTGTAAGAATAATCAGAATAATGACTTGCTGAATGGGAAATCTCACCCTGCATTAACCCTTGTGTTGTCCTCCTTCTGTTTTGTCTGTAAAGTATAAATTATCACCACATTCTGTGTTACATCTTCTTAGACAATTTTATTCCAACTTATTACCACTAGTGTTACACTTATTTCTGGAATTCATGGTCAATAAACCTCAATAATATTAACTTACCTTACTTAACTTATTAATATACTTACTTTCTGAGTTAAAAAAAGCACAAATTATGAGTTATTTTGACTAAAAATTAAAATCAGACAGTTGAGTGGATCACAGACTGGTCTATGTCAACGTTTAGTCAGGAAACTGTTTTGAAACCATTTCAATTTCTTTTCAAATGCTATGAAGTTGAATAAAACCCAAAGAGAGTAATGATCAGAGCCTTCATTTTACTTGCAAAAAGCGTCCATGTTATTTTTGAATCAATTTGGTTTTAAGTAACCTATATTTCTGATACCAAAACTTTGAAAATGGGTCAAATTTGACCCAAGGACAAAAGGAGGGTTAACATTTTGAGATAGGACATAATATGGCTGAGGGCTACACTCTCAGAGTGCCATTCTAGCTTCTCATCTTGGGTTGTGTAATGTGAAACTGAAAATATTTGCCGTTTCTCCAGAAAGATAATTATCCAAACTCCCTGCATGCCTCTGACTCACTGAAGCTACGTATTCTCTTTGTGTTTTGATTTTGTTTTGCATCCAGATTAATTAAAAACCGCATTGAGAATGTAATTAGGTGTAAACATGAGTCAGCTCTTTGGCCTGTGGACAGGTGCAGCCTACCTGTTGGGTGACATTTATCACTGTTTACTAATTACGTTTCAGTGGTTCCTTTCGCCACTTTTATAAAATATCCCCAAAAACAACAGGCTTCCTTCCACATGTTGTCAGTTTTACAGTAACGTAAACTTTGTTTGTTGTAAAAACTTCTGCCCTGATTTTAATAAAACTTGGTGGCTTTAAGTGAAAATTTGCAAAATGTCATGACGCTGTGATCGCGCTGCATTCATGTTGTGTCAAAATATTGTTAAAAAGTAGTACATACAGTAAAGTAGGACATGGTATCGGCGGGGGTCTGCGCTTTCAGAGTGCAGTTCTACTTACGAGTGTTTCTTCTCATCTTGTAGTAAAACCGAGAAGTGGAATGTAACTAAGTACATTTACTCCGGTACTATACTTGAGTCCAAATGTTGAGGTATTTGTACTTTACTTGAGTCTTTTCTTTTCATGCCACTTTCTACTTCTACTCCGCTACATTTCAGAGAGAAATATTGTACTTTTTACTCCACTACATTCATCTGTTCCAGCTTTAGTTACTAGTTACTTTAGTTACTCTGCTACATTCATCTGTTCCAGCTTTAGTTACTAGTTACTTTAGTTACTAGTTACTTTAGTTACTCTGCTACATTCATCTGTTCCAGCTTTAGTTACTAGTTACTTTAGTTACTCTGCTACATTCATCTGTTCCAGCTTTAGTTACTAGTTACTTTAGTTACTAGTTACTTTAGTTACTCTGCTACATTCATCTGTTCCAGCTTTAGTTACTAGTTACTTTAGTTACTAGTTACTTTAGTTACTCTGCTACATTCATCTGTTACAGCTTTAGTTACTAGTTACTTTAGTTACTAGTTACTTTACACATTAAGATTCCTGCACACAGAACACATGTAGTTTATAAAATCTGATGTTTGATTCTAAAGTAAACTAGCCGACAATATAACGGCTACAAGTCACGCTGAGATGATGAGACCATTAAACACACAACTGTGTGTGTGTGTGTGTGTATATGTGTGTGTGTGTGTGTGTGTGTATGTGTGTGTGTGTGTGTATGTGTGTGTGTGTGTAGACCATTAAACATACAACTAGTTGAGAGTTCTTTACTTTTAATACTTTAACTACATTTTCCTGATAATACTTACAGACTTTTACTGAAGTTACATTTTCAATGCAGGACTTTAACTTGTAACAGTGTTTTTACAGTGCGGTGTTAGTACTTGTACTGCAGTAAAGGATCGGACTACTACTTCCAGCGCTGATAAAATGTAGAACAGGTTACGAGGCAGCGGGGACACTGAACTGTGCTCAGCTCATAACAAACAGAGGAGAGTTTGGAAGACTTCACAGCAGCCGCAGGAATGTTCCTGTGAGTTAATTAAGGTGACTTCTCTGTGATTGACAGCTGGCACAACGCACGAGCCCAATGTAGAAACTAAAGTGTCTAAAGTTAAGTTATGTTGTTATGACCACACAGACACACACACAAAAAAAAAAGGGTGTTTTTTTTTTTGTCCTGATGGATTTGTTTATCTCTCTTTAACCTGCAGGTATCAGCTGTTTCTCTTCACTATAGTCAGTTTGGTTTATTCGTTTCTGAATATACTCACTTTACTGCAATTATTATTACAAATACATTGCAAACTATTGAAAACAAAACACAACATGACCACAAAGAGACACAGAAAGACACAACATGACTACAAAGAGACTTAAATGCTTTCACAAAAACATCTTCACCTGCAATATGTCACTCAAAGAAACACCAACCCACATCTACAACGGAGACCCAGAATCACCTCTAAGACACACGTGAAGACCACAAAGAGACACAAAGATCGCAAAAAAACACAAACAAACTCCAAAACTTTAAAATGCTGGGACTACTTCCAACGGTGAATTAATTAAAGTATCTGTGGCAGCAGGATGGTGTGTGTGTGTGTGTGTGTGAGTGTGAGTGTCTGTCTGTGTGTGTGTATGTGTGTGTGTGTATGTATGTGCGTGCGTGTGTGTGTGTGTATGTGCTTTTATGTGTGCGTGCGTGCGTGCGTGCGTGCGTGTGTGTGTGTGTGTGCTTGTGTGATGTTGTCAGTAAAGTGTTTCATGCTTATACCATGGTCTGGGTGAATACTCGATTCTGATTGGCTGCAGGGTGTCCATAAAAAAGGAGTTCCGGTGAAACTGATTGTTTACTGTTCTAAATTAATGCGCTACATTAAAACAAAATGTGATTCTGTTATTTCCAACACTGCGTAGTGCTTCAGTGTCCTCTGAACACCACAGGATGGCGCTAACACACACGCTGCAGGAAGTACGTTGCACTGCTCCTCTGAACTGACTTTGTTTCACAGTGAATTACGTTATCTCACATCCCGTTCACTGTTCAGGTCGCTACGGTAACGTTACACATCGCGGATAAAATTATTTGTAAAAGTCTTTATGTTGTTCTGGGGACAATGACGCTAGCTTGTCTTAATGTTAAACATACTGTCACATTATTATTATTTTTACTGATTGCCAACTGTACACAATGTTATTGACTTTGGATCTTGCTATCATAGCTTTAGCATAGCGTTAGCTTTCTGGCTCGGAGCCGAGCTGAAGGGTTCTACGAGCTGAGCGGACTATAAATATCCCCCCGCTGCTAAGGGTGGCAAGTCATATCTAAGGTCCGTTCTAATCCCTGGAGTAGGGAATAACGTTTGCATTGCATAAGAACCTTATGGGATGGGAGTGATTGTTCCAGGTATTAGTCAAACCCTCAGGCGTAACCAGGGAAACACAGTTATTGTTTGGAAAAACTTAAGATTTCGATTGTAAAACATATTAAAATATGAATTAATGTTTAAAAGAAAAAATACTTGGCAGTTGACCATGGTATAAGCGGGTTAATGCCCGACGAGGTGTCCATTGTCAGGTATTAATGGACGACAGCGAGGTGTGAACTGTCTGACACGCAGGATGGATGCCAGCCGAACTTAGCCCCGCCCACAATATTTGAGGTCTTGAAGTTCGGTCTGGACTTGATCCGTTGTGGAGCAACTATGCTCAAACCAGAGCTGTTTGGACCAATCACATTGTCAGGGCGGGCTTTTTACGATGTAACAGAATCAACCACATCACCAAAGAGCGCTTGGGTTGAATTAATTTACAACAAAGATGGCTGCTGCTGGAGAATTGAGATGTGTAGATTCCTCCATCACGTCTCTTATAGAAGATATCGACAGCGCATTATTATTATTATTGATCGTTTACACTCATCTTCTTCTTCTACTTCTTCTAGTGTGCGTGCAGTTGTGTTCTGTTGACAACTATGCAACGCTCAACATATGTCACATACTCCGTTGTTCTGATTGGTTGTAGGTCTATCTGTTGCCCTGATTGGTTGTAGGTCTATCTGTTGCCCTGATTGGTTGTATGTCTATCCAATTGAGTGCAGAGGCATTTTCATTCCTGGTTCGGTTGAAACACGCCCCATAATCACAGCCCAATGGAGCAGTATCAGACTTGTATTCTGACTAGAATCTGAGTAGGACCAGGTCAGGCTAATAACTTACCCCTGGAACTGCACGGAGTAAAACACAGCGGTGTGGCCGGCAGCCTGCGGGGGGCGCCACCTCAGTATGTGTCTCATGTTTACAGACTCCATGTAAACACTGTCGGGAGCCGGCAGCATCCAGACACCTGCAGACATACAGAGATCAAGTTTACATCTCAGACATCAGCTTTTATTAGTGTGTCGTTAGGAAGCAGAGTGAATGAGCTGAGGGGATGAATTCAAGTTAATAATCAGGATATTTAATTCAATTAAAACTATTTCTTTATAGCTTTATGCTTCTGCAAAGATAGGCCAATAAGTGGAGACAATGCAGGTAAATATGGAAAATATTTCACAGATATCAGCATGAAAGTACATTTTCAGAACAGAAATGTGAACATTTGATAAAACAAGGTCCATAATTACAATAATTAGACAGCTGACAGTAAAAGTGTGTGTGTGTGTGTATGTGTGTGTGTGTGTGTGTGTGTGTGTGTGTGTGTGTGTGTGTGTATGTGTGTAAAAGTTAAAGGTGTCTATAACCACAGAGGCTATCGTGCCTTCAAACAGAGATTATGTAGAGATGTGAGGAAACAACCAGCTGTAAGTGTGTGTGTGTGTTTGCGTATGTGTGTGCTGACTTTACAGGTATCTATAACCACAGAGGCTGTCGTGCCTTCAAACAGAGATTATGTAGAGATGTGAGGAAACCACCAGTGATAAGTGTGTGTGTGTGTGTGTGTGTGTGTGTGTGTGTGTGTGTGTGTGTGTGTGTGTGTATGTGTGTAAAAGTTAAACTCACAGTTTGCACCGTTCAGCAGGAACATGGTCAGCAGCAGACTCAGAGAGCGTCTCGGTCTCATCACCAGAGAGTTTGTCTCTAGAACCTAAAGTAGGAAATTCATCTGCTCACGTCAGCTCCAACATGTCCCAGTCACACCAACAACCTGCATGCAAACTGATCCACAATACAACACATATAACAACAACATGTAACCCGCATACACACACACACACACGCACATACATTCACACGCATACACACGCATACACACGCATGCACACACATGCACACACACACACACACACACACACACACACACACACACACTCTTGGCCGCCAAAAAAAAGGGACACTTCTTTTCCTTTCTGCATTTTTTTAACGCAATTAATTTTTTAAGCTGCACTACATGGATGTAACGAGACACTCAACTCACGATGCGATTTTCTTTCAACAGAATGAGCTGCAGACAAATGACTGAAAAATATTCCTTTATTTCTATAAACTGTGCAAAATAAACAGATGTCCTCTTATAACAAAAGTGACACTGAAACTGTATTTTATCTTAAATAACAAATCCCACATCAAAGTCACTAAATAAATAGAAAGTAATCTCTTTAAGTGAATAAACTAAAAAGACATAGTGACGTCTGAAGTCAAACAAGTTCAATTTAAAGTAGAGTGTAAGTAATATTGTATTGTATATTGTAAGTAAGTTGTAATCTTACGCTGTACTGTAACTTTTATTTCTGTATTCCGTACATGTCTTATTCTATTTTAGCTGTTTTTATTCTCTTTAACAGATGTGTTTAACTGCTCATTAATGTTTTATGTAAAGCACGGTGAATTGCCTTGTTGCTGAAACGTTTTATAGAAATATAGCTGCCTTACCTTTCATGCAGTGCACATTTCTGGATGCATCATTAGGTAATCCAAGATGTGTATTAAAAAGCTTTAAATCCAGTGTGAAAAAGACGATAATATCCCAGTTAATCTTTCCAGTTAAGATCCACACGATTCAGAGTCTGAGGCTTCTGTCAGAGCGGAGAAGAAAAAGAAGAAGCAGTTTGGTGTGTGAAAAAAAGCAGAAGTTATGTGAGCATGGCTGCGATCTGTCCGCAGTCTCCAGAGAAAAGCTGGTGTGTCGGGATGCTGAGGCTGCAGAGCCGGTTCAACTTGTTCTCAGTTGCCTCAGGGCGTCAGATGTCAACGTTAACTTAGAAGTTAAAGTCACGACAACTCTATAGTTCCTATTGAGCTGCTGAGCCAGGGGCCCTCCTGGCCTTCACCTGCTAAATGTTACTCGAAGAGACATGAACTAACATGAAGAGATGCACAACATCCATAGCACACAACATGACCATGAAGAGTTATAAAACGACCACAAAAAAAGAAAAATAACTGCAAAGAGACACAGAATAAGTACAAATAGAAACAAAACAAATACAAAGAGACACAACACATGAAGATCACTAAAAGACAAAATGACCACAAGAGACACAAAACAGCTACAAACAGATACCATAGGACCACAAAGAGACAAAAAGAGACACAAAACAGATACAAAGAGACACCATAGGACCACAAAGAGACACAGAGAGACACAAAAGAGACACAAAGAGACACAAAACAGCTACAGAGATACCATAGCACCACAAAGAGGTACAAAGAGACACAAAACAGCTAAAAAGAGATACACAACAGCTACAAAGAGACCATAGGACCACAAAGAGACACAAAACAGATACAAAGAGATGCAAAAGGACCACAAATAGACACAAAGAGACACAAAGAGACACAAAACAGCTACAACGAGATATCATAGCACCACAAAGAGAGACAAAACAGCTACAAAGAGACACCATAGGACCACAAAGAGACACAAAACAGATACGAAGAGACACAAAAGGACTGCAGCTGCCTTTAGATTTCAGATGTGCTTTAAATCTAGGCTTTACTAAAGACACATTTTTACTCACTGGTCTTTTTAATACTCTAATCTCTCAATCTGATATCATCATGTCTATATTTCTGTATTTGGGAATTGCTGCTTGTTGTCGTTGGGATGTTCTTTTTGTGTTTTCTTTCTAGTTATTTATTGTTTTATTTTTACATTTCTATTTTCTTTTATACAGCACTTTGGTCAGCCGAAGCTGTGTTTAAATGTGCTCTAGAAACAAACTTTACTTACTTACTTATTTAAATTTATTGTAAGGAACATTTTACATACCGAGAGATATGTTGCTTATAATAATTAAAATCAGAAAAAAGTGGTTCCCAAGTTTTATTGTTGATTTATAACCTTCATTAAACAGACAATTGATTTTAGAGTGATATAGACCAAGGTATAATAACAAGTGTGTAACACTGACAACACTGCAAGATACAACAATTATAGCTTCAGATTACAGATTCCTTCACATATAATATAAAAAATCACGTCATCTTTTGATACAAAACATCATTACAGAAACACAAGATCAAATGGTAAAGGTGAAATTATTTGAAGAAAGAAAAAACCTTAGGTGACAGTGATGTTAAAACGTTAGTTACCAACATGTTAAAAAAATATTCTGCCAGTTTGGACACAGATACTGATACAGATATACAGAGAAATATGATTCCTAATTATAGCAGTTGGAATGATGAACAGAGGCAGTTATAGTAACAAAGACAGTTGAACTATGACTAGAAATAATAGTTGTAGCAGTTGCCTCTATCATCAGACAGCAACAACATCAAGAAAAGCTGAACAAAATATACAATATAATATAAAAAATATTTAAAAAAAAAAAATAAAAAAAATATAAAAACAAATACACCCTCTCTCAAAAAAAAAAAAAAAAATTTTTTTTTTTTTTTTTTTTTTTTTTTAATATAAAAAAAAAAAAATATTTTATTATTTTTTTTTTTTTTTTTTTTTCCCACAAAAAAAAAAAAAAAAATTTTAAATATTAAAAAAAAAAAAAAAAAAAAAACATTTTTTTTTTTTTTTTTTTTTTTTTTTAAAAAAAAAAAAAAAAAAAATAAAAAAAAAAAAAAAAAAAAAATTTTTTTTTCCCCCCCCCCCCCCCCCCCCCTTCTTTTCCTCTTTTCCAAAAACAAACAACAAAAACACAAAAAAAAAACAACAACAAAAACAAAAAAAAACAATAACAAAAAAAAAAAAAAAAAAAAAAAAACCAAAAACCCCCCAAAACCCCCACACCTTTTTTTTCTTTTACAAAAACAAAAAAAAAATAAAACACACACCCCACACCCCCCCCCACTCCCCACAAAAAAAAAAAAAACACAAATTAACCCACTCCCTTATCCCCCCACCACTTCTCTCTTTCTCTTTACTCACACTCTTTATTCTTACTTTCTCTTCTCTCTACCAACAAAAACACCCACAAACCCCCCCCCCCACTTCCCTAACCCAAAACTTCTCCTTCCCCCCTCAACCCCACCAAAAAAAAAAAACAAAAAAAAAAAAAAAAACAAAAAAAAAAAAAAACACAAAACAATTTTTTTTAAAAAAAAAACAAAAAAAAAAAAAAAAAAAAAAAAAAAAAAAAAAAAAAAAAAAAAAAAATAATTATTTATTTTTAAAAAATAAAAGAAAATTATTTTTTTTTTTTATTTTAATTAAAAAAAAAAAATTTTTTTAAAAAAAAAAAAAAAAATGGTAAAAAAAAAAAAAAAAAACCAAAAAACCAAAAACCACCTCTCTTTTCCCCAAAAATTATTAAACTCCTTACTTTACTCTCAACTATAAATTACCACTACCACCTCACACCCCTTTTTTTTTCCACCACACAAAAATACTCCCACATTATTTTTATAAAAAATTTAAAAAAAAAAAAAATTTTTTTTTTTTTTTTATTTTTTCTCTCTTCTATCACTTTACCCCCCACTCTCCCCTAAACCCTCTCCCTCTTTTTTATTTCCTTCTTTTTTTTTCCTTTTACCCCCCATTCTACCTATTTATTCAAAACCTATCCTACCACTTAACATCTCTTTTTTCTACACTTCTATTTTTTTCTCCACTTCCACCAACTTAATCAAACAAAAAAAAAAAAAATAATTTTTCTCTTTCCTTTTTCCCCCCACCCCACACCCCCCCCCAAAAACCACCCAATAAAAAAAGAAATTGTTTTTTTTTTTTTTTTTTTTTTTTTTTATTTTTTATTTTTTTTTTTTATAATTTATTTTTTAAAAAATTTGAACAAAAAAAAATTTTTGACAAAAATTTAAATATTAACCACCCCCAACAACACCTCTCAACAAAAAAAAATAAATTTTTGTTTTTGTTTTTTTTTTTTTTTTTTTTTTTTTTTTTTTTTTTTTTTTTTTTTTTTTTTTTTTTTTTTTTTTTTTTTTAAAAAAAAAAAAAAAAATTATTAAAAAAAAAAAACAACACACCAACCAACAAAAAAACAAAAAAAAAAAACAAACACCAAACAACACCAAAACCCAAAAACACACCCAACACTACCAACAAAAACTTCTTAACACATTAATAAAATAAAAAACTTAACTTAAAAAACAAAAAATTAAAAAAAAACAAAAAAAAAAAACAACAAAAAACAAAAAAAAAAAAAACAAAAAAAAAAAAAAAAATAAAGATAAAAAATTAAGTTAAATATTTTGGATTTGGTTAGGTATCCCAATGTGGAGTGCTGGTGTCCTTCAAGTCTTTAACCAGAGTGGATGGTTATAACTGTCACTGTTTTGTTAATATGAGACAGGCTGCAGAGCTGAAACCCACACAGCCCGTCTGCTGCAGGAAAGGAAGTGTTGATTCACTGTCAACAGTTTTTTATGATTTCTTATAACCACTGAGAACAGATTCATATCTGCTGCTGCTGTAAACACTCAGGAACTCCTCTTCCTCCCTGCAGCTGTGTGTCTTTTCTCTTGTTGTCTGGAAGCCTTTTTTTCCACTGGGCCCTCTACCCACACACAGTTTAACTGAGCCCAGAGAGCAACAATGATGACCCACCTGGAGGTCACGTCCATGGACTTTATTTATGGGGATTTTAGCCATCAAAGGTGAACTTTAATGAGAGTCCTCATGCAAAAAGAAAAAAGGCATTGTCTAATATTAACTTTTGCTGAATTTAACAAAGTGTGGTAAAATAAATATTTTCTTTTTGCTAGTCTTAAAGAAAACATGTTATGGAATATAAATAGCCCCAAATACAGTTGTAGCTTTAAAGCAGCTCTCTCTGCTGTTTGTTCATGTGTGTAAATAACTGTCATCAGCATGAAGTTTAACACTGCACAACCCCAGGAAAATGATAAAGCCTATTTTTAAAAATGTTATGATTTACAAATACCTGTGCCCCTCACATCGCATGACCCCATGTATTACCGACTCCAGCGTGGAACACCTACACCTACTGATTTGTATATAACAACTGTGGACATATATTTGTTATTTTTTGTTGGCTGTTTGCTTATATTTATATCTTCCAAATCACTTATAGGTCCAATAACATTGATTCTGATTCTGATTATTTAAATGAAGTCCATAAAACAAGGAGGTTCATAAAACACAGAAACATTGATAAATAAATTAAATTCTGATTTGGACATTTTTCAATGTATTCTTGCATTCTATAAAATGATGAATCAGTAAATGGAAACAGATGAAGGTCAAGTCACTGAGATGGAGAACATAAGCACATTAACTTTTAGTAATAGTAGGAGCAGCAGTAGTAAAAGTAATGACTGTTAATAGTAGTCTTAGAGGCTGTGTCTGTCAATCAGTTTGTTGTTGCAGACACTAGGGGGCAGCAGTGTGAAGGAAATGTTCTACTCAGTAACAACAGTAGTTTCATTCAGATACTTTACTGCAGTAAAAGTACTGATACCACACAGTACTAATAAACAGTAAAAGTCATGCATTCAAGAGTTCCTTCAGTGAATGTATGTAAGTAGCATCAGTGAAATGTAGTTTTGAAAGTTAAAATGTCCCCTGTGACTGTTTTAATATTATATATTATATTATTTATACTCAGCATTAATGTAAAAGCAGGATTTTACTGTTGGAGTTGGTTGAGCTGGAACTCATTCTGAACTTTTAACTGATGATTCTTTTCATTCTGGATTCATCTGCTGATTATTTTCTTCATTAATTGATTGATTGGTTTGTAAGAATAGTGAGAAAAGTTCATCACAAATTACCCAGAGCCCAAAGTGACTCCTTCACAATGTTTGTTCTGTCAAACCAACAGTCCAGACCTCACAATTATAAGTGATACATTAACAGTATTAACTATTATTAACTACATCAAAATAAATCAAAGTTACTAAACATGAATAAAAAAAAAATTAAAACTAAGTTAAAAAATAGTCAAAGAATTTGGAATTTTGACAAATCATTTGACAAGAAATTTAAAAACATCTAAATTAAGAAATGAATTAAGTTTATTTACAACATGTAATTATTAAAAATGAGCCTAAATTTAATTATTTTTTTAGCAGCCTTATCTGTCTGCTGCAGGGGCTGATGGGAGATGTGAGGAGCTGTTAGAAACCACGTGGCCCTCGTCTGATCTCACAGCTCGTCCTTGTTTGGCCTCAGCTGCATCAGAGCGCCACTTCTCCCCAGGTTCACCAGAGGAAACACCACTGAACTAAATGCTTTTCCTCCCAGCTGCTGCTCTGTGCTGTCTGTGTTCAGGTGAGTGTTTCCAGCCAATCAGGAGCCAACAAACTCCACCTTTAACAAACACTGGCTCACACTCACCTTCATCTACCTGTCTGTTTCTCTACAGCGCTGGCTGCCATGGCAACACAGCTGATTCAGGATGATTTAACATTGACCAGGAGAGTTGGTGGAGACGTCTCCTTCAGCTGTTGAGGCACTAGGCAGTGTGACTTTAATAATTAATTATTTTTTAAAAAAAAAAAAAAAAAAAAAAAAAAAAACATTTTTTTTTTTTTTTAAAAAAAAATTTTTTTTTTTTTAAAAATTAAAAAAAAAAAAGAAAGAGGATTTAAAACCGAGAAAAAAACAGAACGTCTGTGAGTTGCAGATACAGAACGTTAAACTCAATCATTCAGCCACCTACTACTACTCCTGTTTGAAGTTAGATCCCCACAGTGAGAAATGCTCCCTGCAGCCTGAACAAAAAACCAAAAAAAAAAAAAGGGGAAAAAGGGGTTGGGAAAAAAAAAAAAAAAAAAAAACACAACACAAAAAAATATCTCCCCCCCCCAAACAACAAAAAAAAAAAAAAATGGGAGAGAAAAAATAATAAATTATAATTTTATTTTTTTTTTATTATTAAATTTCATACTATTAGTGTAGGTTGTTATTTTTTTTTTTTTAATTTTTTTTTTTTTTTTTTTGGAAAAAAAAAATATAGTAATATCACAAGTACAATTAAAGCTGCGAGCAGCGATGGACAGGCCCTCGCGCCTCTGCGCACGTCGGGGTTACTGGCGGACGCCGCTCCTTGCGACCGTGCATTTGCACGGCACTCAGACGCTGCAAATCGTCAACAATGAAAAGGGAACTCCCTGCCGAGTTCAACAATACCTCACACAAGACTCTACGTCATACGGTTCATTAGCTGTGAAAGCCAAAGTATAGGGGGCGAGCCAAACCTTTACCAATAAAAAAAGAAGTCTCTGCTGAGTTCAATGACATCTCACACAAGGGTCTACATAAAATGTGTCATAAGTTATAAAAGGGGGCGTGGCTTAACCATAGGGGGCGGGCCAAACCATGTCCAATGAAAAAAAAAGTCTCTGCTGAGTTCGTTGATACCTCACATAAGACTCTACCTTAAACAGGTCACCAGTTATGAAAGGGGGCGTGGCTTAAGTATAAGGGGGCGGGCCAAACCAACATCAATGAATAACGAAGTCTCTGCTGAGTTCAATGATATCTCACACAAGGGTCTACATCAAACGGGTCAGTAGTTATAAAAGGGGGCGTGGCTAAAGCATAGGGGGCGGGTCAAACCATGACCAATGAATAAGGAAGTCTCTGCTGAGTTCAATGATACCTCACACAAGACTCTACCTTAGTTGGGTCAGCATTTATGAAGGGGGGCGTGGCTTAAACGTAGGGGGCGGGCCAAACCATCACCAATGAAGAAGGAAGTCTCTGCTGAGTTCAATGACATCTCACACAAGGGTCTACATAAAACGTGTCATTAGTTATAAAAGGGGGCGTGGCTTAACCATAGGGGGCGGGCCAAACCATGACCAATGAAAAAAAAGTCTGCTGAGTTCGTTGATACCTCACATAAGACTACCTTAAAAAGTTCAAATGTTATGAAAGGGGGCGTGGCCTGAGTAAGTGGGCGTGGTCATATTATAGGGGGCGGCTCAGTATCACATGTAGACCACACATTATAAGTTTCATGTAAGGCGCATTTCCTGTTGCCAGCGGGGGGTGCTATGACCAAAAGTCAATTTTGGCCTGTAGGTGTCCTCAGGCCTGGACCTTGTCAATCGTGAGAAATTTCGGGCAGATACGACAATGTACACTCAAGTTACAACAACTTCTTTGTTCATCGCTAAACACTCAAAATGGCTCTAATGAAGTTTTTTGTACATCTTGACATGTTTACATATGTGTACCACGTTTCATGAGTCTACGTTAAACACACTGCAGGGGCTCAATTTTCTTAACTTTCTAGGGGGCGCTAGCATATGGAATGCCGTTTTATTCACAATTAAATAAATGAATAAATACATGAATAAATACATAAATACATGAATAAATAAATAAATATGCCTTTGAAATAAATCATGAAATAAATAAATGAGGCAATAAATACATAAATAATTAATTAATAATTAAATAATAATTAATTTAATTATTTCATGGTACTTTTATTTCATAAGTCCATATTTATTTATTTCAAGAGACTTTTACTTCATAAGTCCACATTTATTTATTTCAAGAGACTTTTATTTTCCTAATGCCACATTTATTTATTTCCCTCTCTATTTATTTCCAGTTCTTATATGCAAATCAGGGGGCGTGGCTATCTCTCACATTCAGAACAAGGTGAATGGGACTTCTTTGGCAGACCAACAACAGGACAATTTTAACAATTTTCGCCATCTTATTCATCACTAAATTCACTTCTGATAACGTTTTAGAAATTAAATGTTTAGATTTCGAATATAAGCAGTCTTGCGAAAATTGTTGCCGAATTGACAATTTGGTACAAAGTTTTCGGAGTTGAGACGCTCCATAAAGTAACGCGACAACAAGCAGCACCTGCCCCGGCGGCTGGCTCGTCGCTCGGACAGTCTCGCTCGGACACACCACTGTAAACCGGAGGTCTCTCAGACCGCTCACGTAAATAAGAGGCTTTTATTTCGGCGTTGACGGATCGTTTGTTTAAATATCACAATACATGTCCATCATAAGATTAATGGGAACCTGTGGTCAACTGTCTTTTCGGAGTTAAACTTAACAAGCACCTGACAACCTCGCTGGCCGTCCGTCTCTCACACACACACCGCCACACAAACACACACACACACACAGGGCCACAAACACACACACACACACACAGGGCCACAGCGCAGCAGGCAGAGGAGAGAGTGGGTCACAGCTCAGTTAGTGGAAGGGAGGGGGAGTGCTTAAAACCACTTTAAAATGTTCCAACTTTTCATATTATATTCAGCATTTTGTCATAAAAAGCCATACAAAACAATGGTGGGCGGCTCTAATCTTTATGTTTAATAAGCACAATGCTTAACTTCATGAAAAATGTGACCTGCAATTTACACTTTAACAACGCCTCAGCTGTCGTGTCAACCCGCAGTGGACAGAGTACCACGAGCTGCCTGTTGTGGTGCTCTGTCAGGTCAGTGCTAGTTGGTCGTCTAGTTACCCAGAATAGGTGACTGTGGGCTGGGCACACAGCACCGCAAACTGCCGGTCGTGGTGCTCCGTCAGGTCAGCGCTAGTTGGTGGTCTAATTACCCCAGAATAGGTGACTGTGCGCTGGGTAAAGAGTACAGTGTTGCACTCTCACTTCGCCAGCCTTTTTTTGCCCACGGCTCTGTTCTGAATGTGAGAGATAGCCACGCCCCCTGATTTGCATATAAGAACTTGAAATAAATAGAGAGGGAAATAAATAAATTTGGCATTAGGAAAATAAAAGTCTCTTGAAATAAATAAATGTGGCATGTCAGGGACCAAGCAGCATAGGCAAGGACACACGGTTGTTGTTTAGAAAAATGTAGGCTTTATTTTTGCCAGCTATAGCCATTAAAGTTTCAACAAAAATACTTAGAAGTGGGTCTTTAACAAAACTGAGGTCAACATAACAATAATACCAGGTACCTTTAACATAAACAAACACGACCTCCAGAGACACTGGAGAGAGGGATATATATACCCCAAGACTAGCCCACCCCAAACACAAAAGGAAAAACATGTAACTTACTACAATTACCAAGACCCAAATTAAACCCCACAACCAACCATAAGAGATTACCAAAGAAACAAACACTAACAAAACCCAATATTAGTCTAACACAAACAAATTATCCACATGCTGCTGTGTATTTTGTAGTTCAGAGTCCCCCTGCCCACTGCCAAGAGTTGGTTCCTTCCACTTCCTGTGGTGGAGTATAAAGGACAGCGTTCACATGGTCGGGATGCGTGTTCTTCTTCTTCTGTTATATTGGCGTTTGGCATAACAACTTTTTGCATGACTGCCACCAACGGTTGGCCATAGCCGAGAGCATCAGGTCTGTGTGAAAACATGGAGGCCACAATAACAGAAGACTTTCTGCTGTTTTCTCATGCGAGCATTCAAACAGCACATCGCCAGGTGTTTGTTTGTCACGGATAATGTGTTTTTTTTTTATACATGGGCCTATTTATGAATAATTTGAAACATATTATGTCTGTGCATGTTTCTTGGCAGAGGCATTTGTCCACAATAAACAGTTTATTGTCATTAAAATATGTTCAGTGAACCAAAGTGGCCTCCATCAAACGTCAGTTGTCAACAACGCGTCACCAACTGGGAAACTCGGGTATCTAAATCCAGCCCGAGTTTCCCACCTCTGATTCCCACAGGACGTTACATGAATGGTGACGTTTTCACTCGGAAAAACGTTTTTCCGATGTCCATGAACGCACGGAATTTCAAACTCCAGCTCTCCCTTTGGCAGATGGCTCAGCAACAGCAGCATGTGGAGAAACCAGAAACAGGTACAAATCAACAATTTATGAAACAAACAATTTATGAAAAGAATAAACATTTCTAAAAGAAATGTGTTTGTAGTTATTTGTAAAAATTAAACCATTACCCCACATTACATGCTGGCGGTGGATAGGGCCGTCACATGGCATTAGGAAAATAAAAGTCTATTGAAATAAATAAATGTGGACTTATGAAATAAAAGTCTCTTGAAATAAATAAATATGGACTTATGAAATAAAAGTACCATGAAATAATTAAATGTATTTATTTATGTATTTATTGCCTCATTTATTTATTTAATGATGTATTTCAAAGGCATATTTATTTATTTAATCATGTATTTATTCATTTATTTATGTATTTATTCATTTATTTAATTCTGGCATTCCATACTAGCGAGCCATTTTTGTGCGCCTATTCCCGAAACCCTTAAAATACATACATTTTCACCAGACTTGATGCGAGTTTTTGAATATCTTAAGCACCTCAAAAAGCCAATTCATTTGATGGAAAAAGAATAGAAAGAAAGAAAGAATAGAAAGAAACAATAATTCCTTCAGTTTCAATAACTCATTAGTTTTGATACTAAGTAATATGTTACTGTTTTAAGTAGTAATAACTAACAAGTAACTGATTCCACTTCCTGAGTAAGTTGTGTAACACTGGTCACAAACACACTGAACTGAGCTGAAGTTTCTTTTCTTAACAACACAGAGAAACAATAATAAAAGATCTGAAACAGAAATCTATACAAATAATTAAATTAGTAATACAAATAAATGTATGTACATGTGATAAAAACATGAGTAATTCCTTTTTGAAAAGCAGTTCCTGATTACAATCATTTAGATATAAACTGTTAATCAACAGAGAAATTTCTAATGACAACATGTGACAGAATATCGATTGAAGATATTTGAAGGTTTTAAAACAAAGTACAATTATATTAATGTCAAACCCTATATATATATATATATATATATATATATATATATATATATATATATATATATATATATTCATCCAAACACTGAAATCACTTTAAATGAATGATTAAATTGCAACAAACCTTTTCATCCAATAACGTTAATTTCAGCTTTAATATTTCTGACCTTAAGTTCAGCAATTATTTAAAAAGTAGGAGGATCACAACTCTTTCTACTTCAGATAACAACAAGACTACATTACAACACACAGACATTATAAATGTATAGTAATGGATGTTAGGCGCTCCCCTCCCTGCTCTCTTTTTCCTCTGTTCATCTCAGGTGTTCCTGATTTCTGATTGAGGGGGGCCCCTCCCCTGGATATAAGAGAGGCTGGGAGACAGAAATCTGTCTCTGAGACTGAAGCAGCTGATCACCGTTGGTTTCTCTTCTCTGCTTTTGGGTTTCTTTGCTTTGAGGATGGAGGTCTGGTAGTCTAGTTTTCGCGGCTTTGTTTCTGTTAGTTAATTACTACTTTTTAGTTTAGGGGGGGGTCTAACAGCCCTTGGTGGGTTGGCTCAGGCTTCTTCCCTTCTTTTGTTCTTTTTGGCCAGACCTCCAGACTCCCGTAGTTTTGGTTTAATCAATAATAGTTAATTAGTGAATACATCTTAATTTACTTTAACTAATCCTCAGCTTTGGTGTTATTCGATATGTTGACGGTCACATTTAAGTTGTTTGTTTGCTGTGGCCGTAACATATTTGGGGGCTCGTCAAACGGTCAGGTGTGTAGATCTCTAGAGTGTGGTTCTGATTTGGTGAATACCTTGGTTGTGGTGTTGTGTGATGAGACCTTCCTGAAGGGTGTGTTGTAAGTAACTACATTGCAACACACAGACATTATACATTTATAGTAATGGAGAAAATAAAAATGTGAGCTGATGATGTTACTGGATAAAAACTTATCAAAGTCAGTAGGATTCATCCTCTGAGGAACATGAACGTCTGAACCAACGATCCACAGAGACACTCTGCTAGTGGGTCTAAAAAGGACATAAAAGAAGAGACAGTCATGTTAATATGAACATTAGAGAAACACATCATGGAGCTGGAATATGATACTGGTTAATAATTTGGACTGGTTCACCTCAGCAGACACATTGAACAGCTGACAGGTTTTTGTATCACTCAGTTTCACTGTGGGAGGCAGGTCTAGGGTACAGCATCTTTGGCTCTGGAACTAAACTGATTGTAACAGGTAAGAATAAGCATTTATTTCCTTCAGTTGTTTTATTGATGAAGTTGAAAATGTGTTTTAATAAGTTTCTGCTGCTTCAGGCTTCACATGTTAGTTTTTTCATCATAAGAAGAGAATTCTTGCAGCCATCCAGCTATTGTTACATAAAAAAGGTTCATAGTTCCTGAAAACATGTTTAAATCTCACTGCACAACTCCAGTTATTCTTTATTGCTGGAGGAGATTAAACTAATTTATATAGAAAAGGTTTGATGAAATATTAGAAACATACAGTATTTGATCCTCTCAGTTAATCAGCAATAAGATAATATATGATGGTAAACATAACCGAATATATGTCAGTAAATGTATTTTTTAAAGAGTATAACTTTAATTATATTGTTTAGAATAATTAATGAGTCCTTTTAAAAGTTATTGTATTTTATATGATGGTACATTTGTCTTTTAGTGGAAGATACATTTATACATGAAAACACAGAGATACTGAATATATTACAATAAATATAACTCATGCATAATTTATATATTTAAATATAAGATACACGATGATATATAACAGCACAAACATATATATGTGTGTGTGTGTGTGTGTATCGCAGCGTACTTTTAATATGAATAGTATTTGATGATTAACATAATCTGAAATTTTTTTGTAATCGTGTATAAACGGTAAAATTGTTGTGAAAAAACTATGAAATTACTGATATATTGATTTGTTGCTTAAGCAATTAGAGTAAAATATAAGGTGGTAAATATGTTATATGTAGCCTATTGTAGTAATTAAAATGATAATTGTATTTTATGAAACGATAAATATGTAATTTATTTTAATATGTAAGTTAACTCTACAACACTTTTCCTTTGTGTGAAGGTACATTTTATAATTATTATATGTTAATTTACAATTTGGGATTAAGATAGTCCATTTATTTTATTGCAGTTTTTATTTAAATTTGAAATATAAAAACAACCCGTTCTCACTCTGAACTGGTAAAATAAGGAGGTTTGGACAGTGGCTGTCAGCGTCTGAAGAGACGCTAAAAACACCTTCAGCGTGTTTGTAGAGCGCTCCAGGGAGAGCAGCAGCTACATGGAGCTTGAATATGACTTAGCATTAAGAGAGACTACGGTAGAGAGTAGTATGAAAGCCCCAAAATCTGCATAGGGAGGTTGGTTGGGGGTGGATGGGTCAAACAACACAGGACCTTCACCCAGGAGACCGGGGATCCGGTCCGCCGTCCTAACGCTTTTTAAACCCAACCGTCCCGTTCTTGTCCCGCGTGTCATGGAAACGTAAGCCCCCCCACCATCTTTTCCTAAACCTAACTGCGTCAATAATGGGCCGCATAGTCCCGACCCAGAATGTTTAGATAAAGCACGTTTAGATCTGACGCTAAAGGAGACTTTTATCGTCAATAACAACGCCAAAGGCATCTGACCAAGTGTCTGTATTTTATGAGATGGGAGTGAGAATCTGTTGAATAAAAATCATTCACAGTTTAATGTTAAGATATTTTGACGTAAAAATGATTTCAAAGTCAATCTTTATTGGCTCCTGTACAAATAGATTTTCATTAGTGGTTACCAAATAAGGACTAAGACTCAAATAAATTGTCATATTTGATCTTTATATAAAATGTATAAACACATCATGAACAGAGTCATAGATGAGTTAAAGTTCATACTGAAAGTGGAGGCTGTTATTAAAAAAAAAAAAAAAACTATCAAATCTAATTACAATTACTTAACTTACCAGAGAGACAGTGATTTCTATTTGTTTTTGACCACATATATTTAAAATATAAATTATTTAAATCTTTTTTGTTATATTTACTTGCCCCAGGCCATGGGGCAACACTTATTGTTGAACATTTTGTTGTAGTTATGTATTAACGTGAATATTGTTGTTAAAAATTATATGACATTTTTTATGAATTTTGTAGTTTCAATATATATTAAAATATGTTATATAGATTGTAATAATTCAAAATTGCTCAAGTATTAAATGTGAAAGTAAATGTTATTTATTATAATATAGAAAGAAACTGTCCATTATATGAAGGAAAATGTCATCACTATATTATGTTAGTAATAATAATTATAGTGAAGAGCATTGTGCATTAGTCCATGTTTGTCTTTAGTCCCCATATAACCCGTGCTGACATGAGATGATGTGTGTGTTCCATATGAAGGTGAATCCAGTATATGTAGTGAACTTTGTGCTGTATTGATGAGTAGTTTAGTGATCAGAGTCCATGTAGTTTCCAGGATCAGACTGAATGCAGTGCTGGAAGCTGCTGGTGACTGTGTGAATGTGTGTCTGTGCTGCTTGTTGCTGCTGTCAAACTTCAGATGAGCCGGTAGTGAAGCCCGTGGTGAGCGTGTACCCAGCAGCATCCAGAGCCCACCTGGAGGGGAAGAGCTCCCTGCTGTGTCTGGCCTCAGCCATGTTTCCTCCTCTGGTCCAGTTCTCCTGGAAAAGACGAAATGAGAATGGTCCTCTGGAGGAGCTGCCCTCTGATGAGGGAGAGCAGCTGGAGATCAGAGAGTCAGGACACACCGCCTCCATCTTGCTGATCCATCAGCAAGAGAACAGCACATATAAATACCGCTGTGATGTCCTACATGAGGGGGGGACAGTGGAGGCCCAAACAGAACAAGGTAATGAAGGTGCGTTCAGTACTGACTACGTTTAAATGCACTTAATAACTCGGTTTTATCTCTCATTCTGAAAAAGACAATATTCCACTAATATTCCTGTTTGCATGCAGCCGTGCAAAATAGGATTTTTGTTCCAGCGGTGGTGGACTTGTTGGATTATGTGATCACAGCCTCCCTCTTTCATTCCTTCAACCAGCTTCTCCAAAACATCGGCATCTCTACAGTAGCCTTGCAAACCTTTGCTTTTTGTACAACAACCATAGCAACGCACAGAGCTGACAGTGATGAAGGCTTGGTGACTGTGTTCAGCAGTGATTCAGCTTCATGTGGAGATGCTGTCAAAGAGAGCAGAGGAGGAGATGACTGACATTTGTCACTGCAACTCCAAACATTTCACTGCTTTTCTGTTTCAGAGGTTCCAGCTCCAGCAGCCTCCTGTCCTCCAGAGAGAGATCCACCAGACCAGCTAGCTCTGGAGGAAGCTGACTGTAAGATCACCTGCTGACTCTCCTTCAATAACAATGTTAAAGCTTGGTAGAGATTTGACTTGTTTGTTTTTATTAGGGGCCTTTGAGCTTTCATGTAAATTGTAGCGGACCCCCGTCTTTATGTGAAGCTGGTTGTCCCGTCTGGAAATGTCCAAGTTATACTGATGAAGATCTGAAGATGTTCTGATGAAATGTATATAATAGAACATACTGAAACTGGTGTGTGTGTGTGTGTGTGTGTGTGTGTGTGTGTGTGTGTGTGTCTCAGTGTCCTTCCAGTCCCAGTGCAGGGTGAAGTTGTTCTGTCTGCTGTACACACAGCTGATAGTGAAGAGTCTGGTGTACTGCTGTGGACTTTCTCTGCTGATGATCCTCAGAAACAAGGGACCGTCCACCAGCTGCACACATGCTGACTGACTGTTTTCTACTCGCCTTTTCTCGCCATCAAATCTCATCAATTCATCTCATTTATCACTTTAATCACTATTCACAAAATATAAATTATGACTTGTTGTAGTTGTCATCTGAACCATATGAATACATATATATCTTAGCAGTTACTAAGTTTAAATTCTGTGGTGTTTTTAGATACTTTAGTTTATTTCTACTTTTAATTGTGACTTTTATAATGATAGATAATTTGTATAGTCAGCTGTCTGGTAGATATTTCATAGTTCATAGTATTTTTCTGTTCTTGTGTTTTCTCTTTAATACATTATGCAGACTGTGGTAGCTTTGTCAATTTTTTTCAGTATTACATTCTTAATGAATGAAATCCTTTTATTTAATGAACATAAATAAAAGGTTGTTTCATTTAAATAATTAGAATCAGAATCAACCTTTGTCATTGGACAGCTAACCAAAGTTAACAAATATATTTAACCAATTGTATACAAATCAGTAGGTGTGGGTCTTCTCGAGGACAAATCTTTTATGATGAGTTGCTCGGTAATACCTGGGGTCATAAGGTATATAGGGCACAGGTATTTGTTAATCAAACAATTCTTTAAAAATAGGCCTATATAATATAATACCTGAAAAATACCTACAAATTAGGCTTTAAAATGTTCTGGGGTTATGTGGTATATGGCACACAGGACATGTCCAACAGAAATGTTTAACTGGCTTATTAATTATCTCTAACAATAAAAAAAATTCTAAAATGATGATTCTGTTATTTACACACATGAACAAACAGAAGAGCAAGCTACTTTTAAGCTACAACTGGATTTTGGGCTATTTATCTACAATAACATGTCTTATTTAGGACTAGCAGATAGACAACATTTATATTACTACACTGTGTTTATTTGTGCCTGTAGATTTCTCCTAAATTCAGCAAAAGTTAACGTTAGATAATGCCTTGTTTGCATATTAAAACATTCAATTTCATAAAACTTGTAATACAAAAACTAATTGTCTTAATGTAGGTAATCAACTGGGGAAGTTTCATGTTGATATCTGTTAGTTAAAATATGAACACTTATTTACCTGTAGAGTCTTTAAAATGTATTAATTTTATAATCCATATCTTTAAAGGTTTTGTTCTCATTCGCTGAGCCAGAAATCTCCACTTCAGTAGCACTTACATAAACCAAACTACACACTTTCATTCCTATTTATTGTCAGAATTTCTTTACACTGGTCTTTATTCAGATATCATTCAGAGTCTGACTTGTAAAATTTTGTTTGTATGCAAAAAAGCACACATTTAATAAGAAGATGCCTTATTTGCATTGCAGACATTAACCACTGAGACATCAGATCAGAAAACACTCATGTGAGTTGTCATGTTTGTATGAGGACTTTCATCAAATCCAAGTGTAAACTGTAAAGTTCACCTTTGATGGCTAAAATCCCCATAAATAAAGTCCATGGACGTGACCTCCAGGTGGGTCATCATTGTTGCTCTCTGGGCTCAGTTAAACTGTGTGTGGGTAGAGGGCTCAGTGGAAAAAAAGGCTTCCAGACCACAAGAGAAAAGACACACAGCTGCAGAGAGGAAGAGGAGTTCCTGAGTGTTTACAGCAGCAGCAGATATGAATCTGTTCTCAGTGGTTATTAGAAATCATAAAAAACTGTTGACAGTGAATCACCACTTCCTTTCCTGCAGCAGACGGAAAACTCCGGAAGTGACGTAGTACGTCCCGCTCAGCGGATACGAAGACCTATCGGTGCACCGCGGTAACTCAAGCTTTTGAAAACACAATCATAATTTACATAACCAACCGTACAGGTTCATTTCATCTTAAGGGGAGACTCTGCTGGTGAATGGGTTCAATAATGTAACTAATAGATATCACCATGAAATTTCCCCATTTGATTACTTCATTTAGATCATTAATATTTGTATTACACGTTTTCAGAAATTTCTGAATTATCTTTTGGTAGATTTAGGAGAAATCTACAGACACAAATAAACAAAGTGTAGTAAAATAAATGTTTTCTTTCCACTAATCTGAAAGAAGACATGTTAACACATTTTAGATTTTCCTCATGTAATTTTGAATACATTTGCCATATTTTTCTTTTCTTCTTTTATTTTGTTGTAATGAATATTTGTTTGTCTTTGTGAGCTACCTATGTTAACTCTTAACCCCTGTGTTATGTTGTGTAATATCATTTAATTTTTCAGATAATTTTTTGGGGGGTTCTTTCCTTAAACTAACCTTAAACTGTATGTATGTCTAATGTATTCATGTTCTAGCCCTCTGTCCCTTTCACTAAGGGGCTTAGCCTCTTGTCAGGCCACCATTGTAAATAAGAACCTGTTCTTAATGATTTATCTAAATATAAAAAGTACTTTGTTTTATACTTGTTAGAGTTTGTTATGTTTCTTTACTTTTTCTTTTCCTGTATCTGTCATAAAATGTTTTAATATCGTCTGAATTATTGTGTTCAGGAAGACTAGCTGGTTGTCTAGGTGACAGCTAATGGGGATCCTTATAATAACCAATAAAATGATGATCACCTCTGTGCTCCTCCTGTTGTTACGTTGACACTGCTGCCCTCTGGTGGCTGCAGAGACTCACTGCTTCAAACTACACATCTTGTGTTTCTTCATTTGTGTTTTTCTTGTCTCTTTTTTGTTGTTTCTTGTATGCAGTGTTGGAGAAAGTATTCTGATCCTTTACTGCAGTAAAGTACTGATACTCCACTGTAACTTTTACAGTGGTCAAAACTGAAGTCACATTGTGAAATGTCTTAACACTATCAGCTAAACAGAAATCTATGTGGACCAAACTGTGAATCATTTTCATTGCTTTCTCACAAAATACATTTAATGCCCACATTCACCAAAATCCATGAACTAAATGGAACATAAATAGAGCATGCTTTCAGGTTATAGGTATAGGTTTGTAGCCTGGAAATCCAGACACAAATCCAAAAGATTAAGGGTCTGGCATCGAGTAATGAAAATGGCCCAACTCGAGGGACGGCACCAAGCATGCATTTGAAAATCTCACTGCACGCAATTGGATAACACTACGACCAATCACAACAATACACAGAATGACGTATCCAGAGCCCGATACACTTAGCAACCAGCACAGCTAACTGGTAGATTAAAGTGTCGTCATCTGTTTAGCTCGCCTCTGGCCCGCCCATATCAGATGCAATGATGTGATTGGTGCAGCTCGGCTACCAGGGCATAGTTAATGAGCATCATTACTCAATGCCATAGTGACTCGCTGAGAAAATTACAACTGTGCTCTTGCGAGAACTTTCCAGGGTAATAGGTTTGTGCTCTGAGACCCGAATGTTTACAGCATCTAGCTCTGGCCCTGGCAACAGCCGCTGAAACGACCGTCCCCTTACGGTGCCCTGCACCCGGCTCACAGTCACCTTTTCTCTGCTAAATTTAACTGTCATGTGAAAGTGGGTTCATGAGAATGTGTTGCTTTAGATCGAGAGTTTCTTGTGAGCAACAAATACTGAACAATCATAAAACAACTGATAATAAGAAGGGGGGTTTTCTCACGTATCAATATAAAATCCATTCAAGGTGGATTTCTTCTTCAACTGCAAAAGCATGTGCTTTATTTATTTGTTGTAAAGAAAGTTAGACAAGTTTAGAAGAAGTCAAGTTTAGAAGAAGTAGAAGTAGTGTATTTTCTTTCCCAGAATTGTGTCCAGTCTGATAATAATACTAATGTTTCTGTGTATCTGTGGACAGACAGATTGGGTGTGAAGTGTCAGACTTTGGACTCTCATGATGATCAAACATTAACTGTTAGCGACCATAAAGCCATAAAACACAACAACTCACGCAACCTGCAAACTAACCGTCTGCTTTATTTCTGTCTTTGTTTTAGCCTGAAAACCATCCGCCTGCCAAAACATAATCTCATATGTTCATTCATTCTAACTACACACATCAAAACATTTTAAAATATGTTCACACGAGTTCAAGCAAATTTTACTTTTCCATTAAAGGGTAATGTAGTTTTTTTTTTTTTTTTTTCAACCTGGACTCTATTTTTACTGCATTGGTGTTTAATTGGTGACAAACATGAACAAAAATCTTTGAAATTAGTCCAGTATTGAGCGAGAACGCTGTAACCAGCAAGTGTTAAGCGAGCTGTAATGTAACCCTACAAGACAAATGATCAGCGTCAGTTAGCGTCTACTAAAAGTTCTGTTGTTGCCGCTGACAGACTCTGACAACATTATGGGATGGATCCCTACAGAGATAGACCTTTTAGTTAAAGAGTAAGATCCTTTTAGTTTAACATGAAACAGCCCCGAAATCCCCATCACCAAACTACACCAGACTCCATGTAAATAATCAGGACTTTTAGCGTGTATAGAGCCAGTATATTTACATATATGTAAATGGGTGAATTAAGGGTTTATTTCAACCAAACCAGAGTGGTGATTGTTGGAACAGTGGAAAGATGAACCAAGACGGCTTTTGATAGTTTTATTTAGTTTCTGACCACTTTGAATGAAGTGTGTTTTACGATGATAAAAGTCCTGATTATTTACATGGAGTTTGGTGGGTTTGGTGATGTTGATTTTTCACAGTTTTATGTTAAACATAAAGGATCTTATTTTTTTTAATGTTACATTGCAGCTTGTTTCACGATCTCGCTCGACACTGGACCAATTTCAAAGATTGTTGTTCCCATCAGTCACTTAGACAAAGAGGGTCCAGGAATAAAAAAACTGAAGTTACCTTTTAAGTCAAATCAATTTTACAAGAAGACAAAATAAACAGTGGGTACATGGTGTTAAAATAACTTAAATGTATCATATTTTCCACAATTTATCTATTCATAACAGTTTCAGGTCTTATAAAGTGACAAAGAAGTTATGTCATTACTATCACTGGCTCGTTATTCATTTGACTCATCGGCCTGACAGCAGGGAAGCGCCTGGAGCTCCTTATTTGGACATAACATTTTTTATTGTCCTTTAACTTCCTGCTGATAGAAACTGACTTCTCCTTTATAAACAAGTTGTTCACCGGAGGGACGATGTGAACGGTAAACTTCAGTTTGTAGCAGAGTGAGAAACGTTTTGATAGATAGATAGATAGATAGATAGATAGATAGATAGATAGATAGATAGATAGATAGATAGATAGATAGATAGATAGATAATTTATTGATCCTCAAGGGGAAATTCAAGATCCCAGTAGCTTAAAGACATCACAGACAACATACACATACATCATAAACAGGATGATGAAATAACAAATCCACATGAAGAATATGGACAATAAAAGAAAATATACTAAATAAAAAATCCACATGAATGTACTGAGGGATGTATAAGCATGAGACGCTTGCAGTGACTGACCCTGTGATTCAGTCTGCATGGTAAGGTGTTCTATGAGAGTCATATGTGTCACGGTGGTAGTGCAAATAAGTCCAATAGTGCAAGGATAAAGTCTAGAGACCAGCATTAAATATATACAATATGGACAAAGCAGTAGCACTGATTCAGTTACAGATTAAAACCAGAATAAAAGAAATGCTGAAACTGATGTTGAGCAGATGTTGTTACTTCACTGCAATACATGTTTACCTCAGATTCAGAGAAATAACTGCTGCTGGTTTTTTCAGTTTCTATTTTAGCTAATTTGAATCTTTTCAGCTGTAATTTATTTCAGGAGCGGAGCGAGGGGGTGGCTTCCAAAGCCCCAAATGTTTTCTCAAAATCCCAAATCTTTAAGGTCTATGCTACGCTACTCCCTATAAAATCTAATATAATTGAGGAAATGTTCTGTTGGGGATATTTGATTTACAGTTTACAGATTAGTATTCAAATGTAGCATATTTGTCAGCTAAACATTCATTCTGTGAACTATAACAATAATAGGTTTCAGGATTGTTAATTCTGTTTACGCAAGACTCATACCCTACTTAATTTATGCAACATTTTTAACCCTCTTTTTAAAGGGCAACACTTAATGTGTTTTTGTTTCAGAATGATGAAGACAGATGGAGAACAGTTAGGGCCCTATCTTGCACCCAGCACAACGCGGCGCAAAGCCCGACTGAAAGCCCGACTGAAAGCCCGACTGAAAGCCTGGCGCAAGTGTCTTTGCTAGTTTAAAAATGACACAATTGTCAGTTTCCCGTCCAGCACCCGCGTCGTTTAAATAGCAAATGCACTTGCGCCCATCTGTGGCCCATGGGCGTGCTGATGTTACAGGGAGGTGTGTTCAGGTGCATTCTGGGCGTATTGCTATCTTGAGGCAGCGGGAAGTGATCCCAAAGTCATTGTTATTTTAACAGCAAATTAGTAAAATGCTCCTAGGCTCGTGCACAGCACGCGCACACTATGCTTGTTACACACACAGAGACGCACAGCAGCACACACACATACAGAATATTATTAATAAAAATATTACGGTGCAAATCCGCCATCATAATAGCAATGCACCAAGGTCCAAACGCGCCTGGCTTTTAAAGGGAATGGGAGATGATCTCTGATTGGTTTATTGCATGTTATGCCCAAAACACACCTATGAATTAATGAAGACACTAAGTACAACACTTTTGAACCATGCGCTTGGCGCACGGACCCTTTTTTCTGCCGTCAAACTAGCAAAAGTGGATTTGGACACGCCCTAAACACACCTGCGCCATGTGCTTCACGCCATGCGTTTAGATCGTTAAAATAGGGGCCTTAGTGTTATTGTTAGGGCATTGTTTTTTTCATCAAATTATCCGTTCCCAAATGATTTATAGATTGTTTTAGTCTTTTATCTCAAAAGAGTCCATATAGCTGCCAGAAATTGAATCCCGTAGGTATGTTTACAATTTATGGATCTGCCCCTGATTTAATTGTATGTGCAATAATTTTTTTATGGTATTTGATATCATTCCAAAGTACCTAGCAACAAGTAACGGCAACCGCTTATCAACCACCTAGAAAAGCCCTATTCACCACCTCAAATACACCAGAATCACTATGGTAACTAACCAGTAACATCTCTGTGTTGCCGTTGTCAAACTCCCTTCGCTTCGGGAAACAACAACAAACTCTGAGCTAGCGAGCTACAATGTCAAGTTGTGAAGAAGATGGTGCAACAAGACAGTTACCTTCATTTAATATTCTAATATGTGGTGTTTTCTTTTGCGCAGTGCATCCGGAGCTTAGCACCCTCCAAGATGACTGCAATTGGTTTAAAGAAATGCAAACAACCCAGAACGGGGTTTGTTTTTTCCCTGTGCATCTGTGGTGTAGCCAGACCTTTACTCCACAGCGCTGTGGAGATAGGTCTGGCAATGCGTCGAAACAGTTGTCAACTGAAGAGAAGAAGTACGTTCTTTGAGCCATTCGGACTGCTAGTAGTCAGTTCTACTAGCTTTACTGTTCCTTTAATTGCCACTGTTCATCATGTGATTCCATTATATCTACTGCTATAATTATTATGAGTCATATTTTTCTCTCTCTCTGTTTCGCTCAACGGGCAGTGTCAGATTGCCGCCCACCAAGAGTCTGGTTCTGTCTGAGGTTTCTGCCTAAAGGCAGTTCTTCCTCACCACTATCACACCAAATGCTCGCTCTTGGGGGATATTGTTGGGTCTCTGTAAACTATAGAGTGTGGTCTAGACCTATACTATCTGTAATGTGTCCTGAGATAACTTCTGTTATGATTTGACACTATAAATAAAACTGAATTGGATTGTAGCTCTGTGTGTGACTCCCGCAGGACACCAACACAAACAATTGTGGATGGTTTCAAGGTTATTTCAGGTGTGGCAGAAAGACTCACTGCCATAATCATCATTGTCATGATCAATACTGAGTGGGAGGCAGGAGGGGAACTACAGGGAGCGGCTCCCAGCAGTTTATGGCCCCTGAGAGGGTAAAGTTCTCCAGTTATATCTACAGACATCACATTAACAAGAAAAAACTGACGGAGAGAGACCAGAGCCTCCAACAACCTATCCTGACTCTGACTTCACCCACCGAGGCTCTGAATTAGGACAGAAAAGACCTTGTGATCCCACCATTCCTGCCACTTTTTAGACGGCTCCTTGTTTATAGATTTGTTGGATTTCTTCTGGGTGTCTCTCTGGAAACGTTGCCACCATGTCGACGGCTGTGGAAGCGACCGGGTTCCTCATGTGTATAATCAGCTGGCTGGTCACCGGTTCTGCGCTGGCCAACGACTACTGGAAGCTTTCCACCGTGTCCGGCAGTGTCATCATCTCCCAGAGGCAGTTTGAGAACTTGTGGCACTCCTGCGCCGAGAACAGCGCCGGCATTGCTGAGTGTAGAGACTTTGAGTCGATGCTGGCCCTCCCCGGTAAGAGACCCTAACCCACCCAATGAGATTCAAGGCTTTTGTATTCTGAAATAGTGTAAATATGGGATACATGTTTGAGTACAGAGACCACAAATTCAAATTTAAAACATTTTGAATTTGCAATTTTCAGACACACAATATGGAAATGAATGAATTTTTGTTTATATACAGATCAAATGCAAGGAAAGGCTGTACACATTGTGATTATAATGATATAATAGGAAAGAATAATATATTAATGCAAAAATAGCTGTGCAAATCAAAAATACTCAATGCTTTTTGGTTTTTGCTTCTCGAGTCTTTCATATCACTTAAATATGGAAAATGTTATTGTTGAAAGAAATCAAACAAAACAAGATATAAGGGCCAATTAAAGCAAAACAGATTAACTTTAAAAACTTTTCTAGATTTCAAAAGTGACGTTCCCCACTGGGGCTGCCTAAACGTTTTAAATTAAATGACTTCTGCAACTTGTTTAGAAAGGATTCTTTGAACGAACTGATTAAAAATAAAATTAATAATACATTTCCTTTACTTTTTGGTGACACAAATACATTTTAAGTCTGATTAAGAGTGACTCAGCGAAGTGAAGAAGATGTATCTTCCTCGTATAAATGAGGTCATAAAGCTGCTAAAGGAAATCTGAAGGAAATCTCAGAGGTTTCATGTTTTAAAAGATGAAATTAACGCCCAATGTTTGAGCCTCACTTGCTGATCCGTGGAGCTTCTAACGCTCATAAAAGTTAACTTTTGTACATTTATTTTAAAAGCTTGTTGGAGCCGTTGCACAGTAAATAGGTCAACCTGCCATGTGGCGCCATTTCAGATATATTCGTCCAAAGCTTGGTTGGTTTTACAGCCATACGTTTCCCGCCTGAAACAGAATGAAGATCAGTTTCTAGATAGAGGGGAAAAAACTTCATCCACAACTTGATTTAGTTAAGTTAATTCAACACTACATTGTTTCTCCTACCAAGACCTGTCATGGAAGATTGTCTTTGGGGCGCCATTTTGAGCCTCGTCGTCCACTTCACTGACAATAAAATGGAGGATAACGCTCACCACAATCAAGCAGCAAAGTAAAGCAAAGTTTAAACGGCATTTTTATTTTTATTTTACTATACAGAGCTATGTCATGCACTGCGTCACATAACCAGAAGGAAAGTAATGTCTGACTTTAAGCCAAACCAAGATCCTTTCTAGACTTAATTAAGTTGTTTTTTCCCAGCCTGACAAGAACAAAGCTATGTAAAGTGCAAACATTTCTCTTTTTCCATCCAAATCAAGCGATGAACTTGATTAATAAAATAGAAATGTAAAGTGAAAGGTTAAAGAGAGAACTATTGTTTTCTGAAAGGATGATGGGAAAAAGGAGGGTGGTTTTGCACTATTTCATTGTTTGTTTGTTAAAAACTACAGATGATAAAATGGTAGGAAATGCCTTTCACAATCAAATAGAAATTGGCTTTAATTTCAATTAAAGTTTGGCTTTTTTTTCGGTTGAATCTATCCTCACTCCGGTTAGATCTACTTACATCTATTTTTGAACACATATTTTCTCATTATTAAAAACAACACTCCATGTTTTTCCCCACATCAAATTCAAATATCCTGGATGTCTTGTACAACATTTCAGACACATGTCCCTTTAACATCTGCCCATGTTTGGTATTTTACCTTTTTTGGATCTCTGTGATAACTGAAACTACAGTTGTGTGAGTTTGAGCAAAAGAAGTTTGGGAAAATGGAGCCACAGACAGAAGAGAAAGAGGTTTAAAGTTGGGTTCATAAACTGGAAAAAAACCTTCCCTGAGACAGTTTAACTTAGAAAAGAAAAGAATTTTGATTTGATGCACAGGAGAAGAGACACATCTTTAATATTCCTGATGATAAAGTTGTATGATTCATTGTTCATTTCCCAGTTTTCTGTTTCTCTGAAACTGTGTGTGGACCATAAAGAGGTGCGGCAGGTTTTTATGATCATTAGAGGTCATTTTGTTAATTATTAATGACTAAAGTACAGCTGCTGTAAAACTCACACATATAATGTTACTTCCAGTTCCTCCTTTTCTTTTTCTTTTTTAATGGATTCATTTCTTTATAGCAAGGGTTGTGGTTGTTGTGTATCAGAAATATGGGTTTCTTTCAACCAAATTGCCCACACATAACATGGATGGTGTTAGTCGTGCATATAAATCACCAAATTGTTTTTGTTTTTTAAACACGTCAAAAGAAAAATCGTCGCATCGAAAAAGTTAATTTAAAATGTTTACCCAGAAGGACGACAAGGTCATGGTCGACGGGAAGAAAACACAAGTTTTTTTAAAACTGAAACGGGTGTGCATTGAACACCCTGTTGTGTGCGCAGGTGCGCTGTCTTTTTACTACCACAAGTTTGCATACACGTCTCTGCTGAATGGGTATCACCTGGGACACAGCCAATAAACGAGAGACACACCCACCAAACGAGAGAAAACATATGTCAATGCCATTGCATGCCGTTCAAACAGAAAACCGTAGTAACACGGTGCAAACTGTTTTGAACGTGGCCCAAGGGTTAAGGCAACTTTAGAGATTCAAAACACTTTATGACAGAAATGTGAGCAGTGAGATGAGATTTGAAACAAGATAACAGTTTAAAAATGTGTTTTAAAGTGCCCATATTATGAAAAAAAAACACTTTTTCTGCGATTTGGGGTGTTATTTTGTGTCTCATTATAAATCTGCTTCATTTCCATCAACTCTCTGAAGACGCTGATCATTTTGGTGTGTGGCTTAAAGCGGCTGTTAGCACTGATCTTTGTAAATGTTGACTTTAAACTGAATATCTTTGAGTTGTGGACAAAACAAGACATTTGAGGATGTCATCTTGGGCTTTGGGAAACACTGATCCACATTTTTCAACATTTTAGAGACCAAACAACTAATCCATTCATCCAGAAAACAATCCACAAATTAATCCATGATGAAAATTGCAGCCCTAGACTTTTGCATAGAAAGGGGACAACTTTGCACCAAATGTTTGCAAACAAAAATAAATGAGGTATTTATATACATGCAAAAGCAGAGGGGCACCGAGACGCTTTTTGCTTGGCAGAATTTTACTCTTTTCAGGTGCTTTGAGAATTGCACGGTTTCTTTATGTCTAAATTTGCACAGGTTTAGCTGCAGCAAAGCCTCCCAATCTTTTTGTAAATTCGCCTGTCCTTTTATTTTGGAAATGATGCAGCTACTCTATGAATTGTGTCAACTACTTGTTCTCAAAATTTTGTGACATTATAATTTTAAAGATGTATTTTCCATCCGGTCAGTTTTTTGTTTTTAGGTTTTCAATTTTGATAGTAATGTTTTAAGTAGCAGTTTGCACATTTTTTATATTTGTCCATGAACCAAGCAGCAGAGACTTTATAAAAACAAATTTTTTGAAGTCTTGTTGAAAGTGTTCAGGATGTAAAGATACTGTAACTTTCCATCTCTGCAGCTCACATTCAGGCATGTCGGGCTCTGATGATCATCTCTCTGCTGCTCGGCCTTGCCTCCATGGTCGTGTCTATGCTCGGGTTGAAGTGCATCAAGATTGGCTCGGCCACCGACCAAACCAAGGCCAAGGTCTGTGTCACAGGAGGAATCCTGAGCATGCTCGCCGGTGAGTCTGCAGCTTGAGTAATGACCTGAAGTTTTACCTTCATGTGCATATGTGATAGAGGCATAGCTCAATTAGATTTGCATAACAAAATCTTAAAACATTTTATGGCAGGCAGGCACGAAGCGAAGTTCGAAATCAGAAACATTAAAAACAGAAATACAAATTTGAAACAAATACAACAAATACAGAAACATTTATAAAATAAACAAGGGGGAATAAATAAATATGGATAACCGTAAACACAAAACAAAAAAGTTAATATCTACTTACTTGGAGATGATACATAAAACTATGTTTCAGCAAATTAAAAAGGTAGCAGATAAAAAAACATTTACCACTGACACAAAGATATGTAACAGAAAATATGGCAGCATCGTCAGCATAGAGAGGGAGCCATCATCACAGATTAAAGAAGAAAACTACTGAAATGATTTGTGTTCATGTTTTGTTTGTATCTTGCAGGTTTGTGCTGCATGATCGCATGTTCCTGGTATGCCTACAGAGTCGTGCAGGACTTCCACAACCCGTTCTTCGGAGGTGTGAAGTAAGTTAAACCCAAACACACATCTATACAAAGTGATGGGCAAGAGGTCAACCCGTTCTCACTCTACAACCCGTCAAATACTGACGCATGGTCAGTGGCTCTCATCGTCAGATATCAATATCGCAGATATCGCAAAAATTATCCTTTATCGTACACAACACAGGACTTTCACCCAGGAGACCAAGGTTCATCTCCCGTTCTTGTCCCGCGTGTCTGTGCGTTTACTTGGGTAACACACAGAGGAAGTGATCTCTGTGTTGGTGATGTTACAGGGTGTTTCGATCGGGGAAAGAGGAATTTTATCGAGGGAAGTTCCCTTAACTGACATTCCCTGAACAGGAAATAGGAAGTACTGTTTATGCACTCTGTGGAACGGTAAAGCAAGCTCTTGTCATGTGTCAACACATTCTGATGAATGGGAAAGATATCTTACGAAAACATACGCACAATTCGTATGATATCCTAAGAAATTAAGGCAACCGCCTGCTGGTCACATGACAGTTTAGTTTAGCAGACTGTGAGCCAGGTACAGAGCACCATGAGGGGACGGTCCTTTCAGTGGCTGTTACAGTTGAGTTTAGTCGAGAAAAGTTGACCATCATGCAGCGAAAGACAGTTTAGGTACCAAAACAACTAGTTAAGATTAAAAAAAGATTGTGGTTTGGGTTAAAACACCGGCCCCCTTAAGTAGTACTCCCGGGACATGAACACCCATTTCCCAGGTGAAAGTCTTGTGTTTTCTCCTTAACTTCTTCAGGACATGAACACCTGTTTCCTGGGTGAAAATCGTGTGTTTTCTCCTTAACTTCTTCAGGACATGAACACCTGTTTCCTGGGTGAAAATCGTGTGTTTTCTCCTTAACTTCTTGAGGACATGAAAGCCCTGTGTTTTAGGAGCTAAACATCCCCTGGTCACATGAAAGTTTAGTTTAGCAGATTGTGAGCCAGGTACAGAGCACTGTGAGGGGACGGTCATGCAGTGAAAGACAGTTTAGACACCAAAACGACTAGTTAAGATTAGAAAAAAGATTGTGGTTTGGGTTAATACACCAGCCCCCTTAAGTAGTACTCCTGGGACATGAACACCTGTTTCCCCCCCGACCACCTCCCTACGAGGATCTTCACACTCTTATACAGCAGCAGTCAATGTGCTGCTGACAGTGATTAATACGTGGAATACATTCCAATTACAGTGCTTCACCTTTCGTAGCTATGTATACGAATGCTTCATGAGAACACCCTGTTGCATATTGTTAACTCTGAGTTCTGTGTTTGCAGGTTCGAGCTGAGTACTGGTCTCTACATTGGATGGGGCGGAGCCTCTCTGGCTATACTGGGTGGAGCTTTCCTCTGCACCGCCTGTAAGAGAGCAACAGCTGGAGGCAAGAAAGCGTAAGTGCTTTTTGTTAATCCTTCTTTCAAAAAGGATCCCTTTAATTTCAGTGACTTTATCGCTCAGTTTGAGTTTGACTTTGTGTCTCTCTATCTTGTTTCGCAGCGGTTTTTATGGAAACAAACCACAGAAGGTTTACACGGCTACAAACAAGTCTGATCCAGATTCAGCCAGAGCTTACGTCTAAAGACACATCAACAACTTTAAGGACATTGTACGGGCTTACCTTCACTTCCCGACGCCCCTAACTTTAACCTGATTCATGTAAACTGACGTAACAAAGTTGAGACCCTAAAACTAAGTCTTTTTTTTAGGAGAGCAGCTGTTTGTCCCCAGATGGGAGGACAGCTCCCACAATGTGATAATTACTGTAAACACACCATGTCTGCTGATAAATGCCTCATAACGTATGGACATGTAGTTCTTTTTCTGTCCTTTTGAAATATTAGCTTATTTTTTTAAAGAGTTTTTGACGTGGAAACCTAAATCTTAAGGATAAATATATAGACTAGATGGTTGTTAATGATTGTGTAATTCTGTTTGGTGTTTATTATTATCAGAATAAAGTTTGTGTTACATAATAAATTAGGCTTTTGGTTTTGTTTTCTAAAGGTTTAAAAGTCGTGCATACATGTTGGTAAAACATATTTCATTCACATTTTATGTTGTGATTCTTTTTTGTTTAATATACACATTTGTGAGTCTTGACACCATTGTGCATATCCTTATGAATTGTTAACAAAAACATAAATAAACCTCATACCTGTCCTCATACCTAAACGAAAGAAAAGTTTAATGTCATTGACTCCCAAAACTTCATATATGACTGTTATATTTATGGCGGCAAGGTGGCCGTTTTAAACACGTATATGTAATGTTTATTAAACGTAAATGTAGTAAACGTTGTGAAACAGAAATAGTTACATTTAAGTAACACAAATACTTAGTTATTGTTAGTGAAACATTAGGGTTTGACTTAAAATGAGTCACGTAAAACTACTAAAATGAGGACGTAAGGTGACGTCACAGACTTGTCCTTAAAAGTCTATTAACTTCCAAAAGCGACCGTTGGCTTTTGGTCCCAGTTTGGTTTGGTTTAGGCACAAGAACTACTTAGTAAAGTTTAGAAAAAGATGGTGGTTGGGTTAAACTCAAACGTTACTTCACTTCCAGTTAAGCACAGGACACAGAAAGGGATGCAGCTCCATTTGTTCCATAAACTTGTTGTTTACTTTATAAATCTTTAAACGGGCAACCCGGTCTCACGGCAGTTTGTGAAATGATCACGTTATTTTTAATCTATTGATACGCGCGTTCAAGGGACGTTTTTTGTCGTTTGTTTTCGTGGGGCTACATATATATATATATATATATATATATATATATATATATATATACAGAGATTAATGGGGAAAGCAAACACCACACCCCGGGGAGGACACCTCACACGCCGGGACACGGCCGCAGGTGACGCACAACAATAACGGGATAGCGGAGGTTGGGTTTAGGAAAAAAACAACGGGGGAGGACACCTCACACGCCGGGACGCAGTCTTCTGGGTGAAAAGTCCTGTGTTTGTTTGACCCATCAACCCCCCCCAACCGACCTCCTTACCAGGATATTTAGCACACCAATACTTCCTCACCTTACTTCCTGTTTTGCTTTCGTGAGAATTACTGCAGCCACTTAACCTGGAAATTCTTCATGGAGTTCTCGTGAGAGCACAATTTGAATTTGCTCAGCGAGTCACTCTGGCAATGAGTAATGATGCTCATTGCCCATGCCCTTGGAGCTGAGCTGCACCAATCACATTGGTGTATCCGATATAGGAGGGCCAGAGGCGAGCTAAACAGATAACGACGTCCGTTGAAGTCCGGAATCAGTCAGTAAATTCATTGGTCGTCGTGTTATCTAATTGCGTGCAGTGATATTTTCAAATGCATGCTTGGTGCCGCAGCTCGAGTTGGGCCATTTTCATTACTCATACCCAGACCCTTAATCTTTCGGATTTGGGTCTGGATTTCCAGGCTAGCGGCCTCTAGATGTGGTCAACAAATGTAAATATGGGTCGTTGAAGGCTACTTGTGCAATAAACCTATATGGTTGTTTTCTGTGTAAGGACGGTCACTTAAAAATGTCCTTATACTGGTTGTAACTATCATCACATATATCGTGAATGTGTGAAATAAAGTAAAGTGCATCTCAAATTACCAGACGACATAGGTTGTATCCTGCACATGCATTTCAGTGTGTGTGTGTGTGTGTGTGTGTGTGTGTGTGTGTGTGTGTATTGTAATCTCTTGTGTAATAATGATGATTAATGTTCTGCAGGGCGATAATCCACCTCTGTCAGTTTACTTGCTGACAGGCAGAACAGCGGATTAAATCTCCACAGCATCACTCCATCTATCTATAGACGTCGTCAAATTAACTGTAAACCGGATCAAACCTGCTGTTCAACCTTCAGGCTGCCTCACTCTGGACCCAGACGTCTGAACACATCTTTATTTTGCTGCCTGTTCACACAAATTTTGAATTATAATATATAACCTTAAACACATTCATTAACAGGTTCGTATGGTAACGCACGAAAATGTATGCACAACAATGTGTATGATATCCTACAAATTAGGTGACCGCCGGCCAATGTGGTGCTGACAGTATTAATTACAGTGTTTTACTTTTCGTAGCTATGTGTATAAATGATTCATGAGATCAGCATTAAGATTTCCCCATTACAATGTAAAAAAAAAAATAATTATATTGAGTTGTTATCCCAAATGTTTCCAATAATGTTCAAAACTGAGAAATCTGTAATTTTATTTAAGGTAATGCTTGGTGACATTTGGTTGCCTGTCGATCAGGCGTCAGATCTCTCCCTCTCTCCCTTAATGTGTCTAATCTGACCCTTTATAGACCCACTGGTAGAACGAATTAAATGAGAAAGAAGAGAACACGGTTTTGTGCTTTATTTTGGAATATTGGAATAACTTGGAACAACATGATTATGTCTGTATGTATAACTCTTTTTCAGCTTTGAGGAATTTAGCTGTAGTTTCAGGAAACGTGTTTAAACAATAATGTGTTTTCTCTCTCTTTCTTTCTCTCTCTAATCTGGCCGTGTTGTGCTGACTGAGGGGGAACCAGCTTCAATCCTCTCAGTCGGCTCATTCACAGAAAGTCTGTCTGTCTGTCTGTGTGTGTGTGTGTGTGTGTGTGTGTGTGTGTGTGTGTGTGTGTGTGTGTCTGTCTGTGTGTCTGTCTGTTTGGCTTCTAGAGGAGGAGGAGGGTCAGCTTGAGTACTGCAGGTTTAGCAAAGTTCACAGCCGGGTGACCTGATTGGCTGACAGAGGATGATGGGCTGTTTACATATAGAGCTCCTCTGACCGACGGCCGTCTCCCCCTCTCATCCAACAACACGTCTTCTTCCTCTGCTGCAACACAGGTGAGTCTCTCTGACCCTAACACACATCTACGCCGAGACACATTTCACATCTTCTGAGTCCTTTTGTGTGTTTTAGTCCTGAAAATCCGAAACGTTAGAGGGATAAAACTTTCAATAAAATGGTAAAAGCAGAGAGCAGGATCTGATATGCAAATAGTTTCTTTGTATAAAGTCCAACATCTTAAAGAAAATGTAAATTTATTTGTGGGGGAACAAGATTCATTTTTGTGTTCTGACTTGATTTAATCTGTATGGATTTACTTGATAACAACGACTCAAAAGTGGAGAATGATTAATCCAGATCGAGGGTTTAAGAACAGATGATGATGTTTGTGGTTTATGTTTTGAAGCTCTCAGATAAATCTGTGACTTTCAGTGATTTAAATGAAATTGTGTTGACTCGATTTGACTTGGAAATAATTTACACAAGATAAAATATATACAATGCTCATGCATTATATCTATGTGTGGGCAAAGATGTGAGTATGACAGAAGAATATTTTAACATGTTTTAAGTCCTGAAAATCTAAAATTAGCTCCACCATCCTAAAGACAATATACATATATCTGTGGGAAAGAAGTTGATTTATGTTCAGATTTCTTTTAGCTAAATCTGGCATATTTACAGACATGTCTTTAATATGCACTGTCCCTCAATAAAGGAAACATGATTTCTGGGACGTAATAACAAACAAAGACTCAAAAGTAGAGAATGATTAATCCAGATGGAGGGTTTGGGGACAGATGATGATGTTTGTTGGTCATCTTGTGAAACTCTCTGTGATAAATCTGTGACTCTGGGTGATTTAAAGTATATTTTCTTGACAAGAGTCAGTGGTGTAGTCTATGTGATACGCAGCATACCCACTAAGAAATCTCCAGGATTTCCATATACCCACTTAAAAATGTGCAGTGACACGCAACAACATAGTCTTGTGACAGAACTTTCACTTCAGATATTTGTATTCACAAATACAAGTCGAGTAATGTGACAGCAATTTAACTAACACTGCAGAACACGCAGAGAGACTTCTCTCATCTTTCATCGACACGCTCCTCGCTGAGCGCAGTGCGTAGTGTGTGCGTAGCGTAGTGTATGCGTAGTGTAGTGTGTGCGTAGTGTAGTGCTTAGTGTGTGCGTAGTGTAGTGTGTAGTGCGTAGTGTGTGCGTAGTGTGGTGTGTAGTGTGTGTGTAGCGACCGGGCCCAAATGCTCCGCCTACACTAACGGCAGTATCCTCCCTTCACTGCACATTTAAGACTAACATAAGTAGCCTATTTTATTTTGTCCTTGTTGCTTTGGGGTCAACTTGTGTGATCCAGGCTCAGGTCCCTGATGTGAAAGCCCTCTTACTGCTTTATATTCCATTATATTTTTGATATATTTTGAATGTCATCTGTGTTTTCCTTCTCATAGAATAAAATAAAGGTATTGCCACCATAAATCGGTGCATAAAAGTGTATCAGAATGCAAGAAATTAAGTCTTTGATGCTCAAAATAAGCCTGGGGGAGGACACCCAGACCCCACACTTTTGATATGCCCCCCAAATATTTATATATGTACATGTGGTTCAATAAATCCATTACAATACATTAGACTACACCACTGACAATATTGGACTTGGAAGCAATTAGGATGGAGCTTGTCTTGCTGCAAAGACAAAAAATACAAGATAAATTGTATATAATGACAGAAGTTGTTATTTTCATTTAATGTATAGCTAAATGTGCAGTAAACATGCAGACTTTCGCACTTTGTGAACCGTTTGATTATTTTAGTTGATTCCAACACAACAACAGTAAATCAGAGAGCCTGCATGGAGTGAGTTAGTGTGATTAGTTGTGTAGTAGGGGAGAGGTGAAACCCATCTGAGAAGGTTTTAAAAGGATTAGGAAGCTCAGCAGAGTTAAATCTCTCAGCCGTCTCAACTCAATTAACTCAACAAGGGGAACTCCTTTATTTATATACAGATAGTCTCGCATTGCCGGCTCTATCCCCACAGTACTGCGGAGTAACGTCTGGCTACACCCCTGATGCATTCTGGGATAGAAGAAAAAAAACACTCTGGGTTGTTTGCATTTCTTTACACCAATCACAATCGTCTTGGACGGCGCTAAGCTCCGGACGCAGCGACAGTGGCTCTGCTATATAGTCTCAGGAAGGAACTTGTTTTGGTGGAACATTTGCACCTCGCAAAAGAAAATGCCACATATAATATTAACCCTGAAATATGACCCATTTTCTAAAAGTTTCTATATCAGAAATTTGTGTTTCTATCAACGAAAATGTCCAAAAACATTACGTGGATGGTTCCATACAACGCTCTTTATAAGTAAAATAAATGATCAGTTCACTACTTTCATTGAATTTGGGTGTTTTATTTAATTTTATTACATTTGAAAGAAAATTGATAAAAGAACGTTGAAAATAGTCACAAAAATGATGGAAAAAGCTTAAAAACGTCTGGGAAAAGAACATCAAAAACGTCAAAAAAGCGCAGAAGAAAAGTAACAAAAACATTGTGAAAAGGGGAAAAAAAAACTAACAGAAACGACGAAAAAAGTTACAATAACGACGACACACACACACACACACCAGAGCTAAATCAAGATGTTTGTGTCTCTTGTCTTTCTGTCAGGCGCTGCTCACTCGCTGCCCTCGAATCTGCACCAACATGACTCCAAAAAATGTTGTTTACAAGAAGATTTGCAAGGACAATTCGGTGAGTGAAATATCTGACTGGAAGTTCTTCAGTTTATAGTTTGACAGTAAAGGAGATCATGACCTCAGATACAGCGGATTAGTAAATTTATGCAGCAAAAAAAAAAAGTGTAAATGTCTTTTGGTGAATTTTTCCGTATCAGTGAGTTTAATTCTGTAAAGTAGTTGAGCTGCTTGAGGTCGACACAAAGTCAGTACAGCGTGAGCTGAACTGAGTTTGAGTGACAGCTTTTTGCCAAATTAAACTGGTGACTGCTGCTCAAATGTTTATGTTAATCTACTACATATCTAACCTTAATGTTTAATGCACCAAAGTCTTAACAGCTAAAAAGATAGATGATTTAATCAGTATGTATTCAGGTGAATGTTTTTGTCAGTGATTTATGACTCAATAATGGTCTGAACCAGTGGTTCTCAAGCTTTTTTCAGTAATGTTCCCCCTTTGAATAGTTTTTCTAAGCCATGTACCCCCTAATCAACGCAAATAATTTTTGGTAGGAAAAAAAATTTTTTAAAAAAAAAAAAAAAAAATATTTTAAAAAATATTTTTTTTTTTTTTTTTTTTTAGAAAAAAACTCTTTAAAAAAAAAAAAAAAAACACCCCACCAACATATTTACACCCAACAACAGCTTTGAACCTGGAAAACATTTAGATGATGATGGAAAACGGAGACAAAAATTTGGAAAAAGACGGTAGAAAGAAGGCAAGAATAGGTCGAAAATAGTAATAAAAACTTTTTTTTAAAAACACAGTAGAACGAAGGAAGGCCAGACTAGGGCGACAAAAGGGACAAAAAATTCAAATAAACAACAAACTTTGAAAAAGTGACAAAAACTTTGAAGAAAAAAAGCCAGTAGAAAAAAGAAAGGAAGAAAGGCAAGAATCGGTCAAAACAAATGACAAAACCTTCAAAAAAAGTGACAGACTTCAAAAACGGAGACAAAAACTAAAAAGCAACAAACTTGAAGCGAAAAATGACAGTAGAGGTAACTACAGCCATGTAAATGACAAACATTTTGCAAAAACTTTTACGTACCCCCTGCAGTCCTCCAGGGGACACATACCCCCAGTTGAGCTGATGGTCTAAAGATGCTTTAGTTTGTAATCTATTGATATAATGTTAACAGCACTCTGGTCGTTGCTTTTAAGAATTACAAAGTGTCACATTTCCAGAGTATCTGTTTTTCTGACTCAGGTTGGCGTCTACATGGGGAGAAGAGATTTTGTCGACCGTGTTGACTCTGTGGATCCAGTGGGTGAGTTTTCCCACGAAAAACAGCAGGTCTATCGCTTGCTCTGATTGACTGTAGGTCTATCCGTTGCTCTGATTGGTTGTAGGTCTATCCAATTGAGTGCAGAGACATTTCTTTCCCGGTTGGGTTGAAACACGCCCCATAATCCCAGCCCAATGGAGCAGCATCAGCCTCCTATTCTGACTAGAATCTGACCACGTCAGGATAGTCATTTTCTTTTATTTTTAAAAAATTGGTATAAAAAGAAGTTATCGTTTAGGAACCAGTATCGAAGTCACGTTATTTGAACGATACCCAGCCCTAATTGAGGGTGAAACATATTTTGTAATATTTGGTGAATAATTGGCTGTTAATTCTGCTTAATATATTCAGAGTGTCTGGCATCTCAACAGGGTCTCTGGGCTCAAACTTAGCTTATATATTTTTTTGTCTTTATTTATGTTTGCTCATATTCACCCTAATTATTACAGCTAATTTTAGTCTAAAGAATGGATTTGTGTGGCTTGTACAAGGAAAACAAATCCTTGTACTCAAATAAGAAACTGGACTAAACACAGTTCTTGCACCATATGAAGAAGGCTTATTTAAGTAGTTGTAACACATTTTGATCATCTTCATCTGTGTCTAATTGCCTAAAGATCTTTGACCTTTTCTCACCACTAGATGGAGTCATCATCATTGATCCTGAGGCTCTGCAGCGGAGGAAAGGTCAGCACACACACACACACACACACACACACACACACACACACACACACACACACACACACACACACACACACACACACACACACACAAACAAAGACACGGTTCACACACACACACACAGGCACACACACACACACACACACACAAACAAAGACACGGTCTCACACACACACAAACAAAGACACGGTCTCACACACACACACACACACACACACACACACAAACACAGACACGGTCTCACACACACACACACACACACAAAGACACGGTCTCACACACACACACAGTCTCACACACACTCAGACACAGTCTCACACACACACACACACACACACACACACACACACACACACACACACACACACACTCACTCACTCTTTAGCATTATTACAGCACACATGAAGCCTTTATGGTGGTTTATAGTCTCTATCTCTAATAAATAAGTTTAATTTCCCCTTGAAGTAGCTTTAATCCTCCTGTTGGGTCAAATTTTCAAAAAGTTTCTATATCAGAAATTTGGGTTTCTTTCAACCAAATTGTCAAAGAAAATAACGTGGATGGTTCCCTACAATGCTCTTGACAAGTAAGTACACTCTTGATTGAATTTGGGTGTTTTATTCTATTTTACAGCATTTAAAAAAAAAAAAAAAGACAAAAGAACGCTGAAAAAAGTGACGAAAATGTCAGATTTATTTTGAAATGGTACCGTTGTTCCATATTACATCTCATCATGGAGGAAACATTCACACTTTAGCTGGTATAATGTTGGCTGTCACACATAACTCATGTAATTTAAACATTTCCCCCAAGAAAGGTTTTAATTAAAACAAAAATGTACAGTGGAGTAACACATACGATTAAAAATCCTACTGAAAATACACTTTAAAATAAGATAGATGTACGGATACATAAATGATTCCAGTTTCTCTCCATTTTCAGTTCTACTTTTTGATCTTGGATATTTTCCAAGTTTCTCTCTCTCTCTCTCTCTCTCTCTCTCTCTCTCTCTCTCTCTCTCTCTCTCTGTCTCTCTGACTGTCTCTGTCTCTCTCTCTTCAGCATGCAGGAGACAGAAAATGACTCAGCAGATTATACCACCGTCACGGAGCTGTTCGTAATTTGGTCATAAACAACCGAGTCTCTTGCCTTTCCATGAATTTCTCCGACGATATTTTCTCATCTCTGCAGTTGAAGATTTACGTTAGCATCTTTATGTCGTCTTCAGGTCGTCTTCTTTGTCCTCTTCACGACTGGCTGAGCTAAGGCTGAACGTTTGAAGCAGCCCACGTACAATCGCACGACTCAGATAGCCGCTGTATTGCCGTTTTTTAACTCTCTTATAATATTCAAATATATATTTCACTAATTGAGTATATATTTGAATTTAGAATATTTGTTGTCAGCCATTCATCACAGTAACAGTGTCTCTACTCTGCCTCCAGTGTTCGTCACCCTGTCCTGCACCTTCCGGTACGGCAGAGACGACATGGACGTGATGGGAATCGCCTTCCGCAGGGAGCTGTACCTGGCCACCCGCCAGGTGTACCCGCCTCTGCAGGACCTCGAGAAGGGAGTCCACACCAGGATGCAGGCCAAGCTGCTGCACAAGCTGGGCAACAACGCCTACCCATTCTTCTTTGAGGTGAGATGTGATGACTGATGTAGAGCAGAGGTTCTCAAAAGGTTTTTCAATAATGTACCCCATTTGCATTGTGTTTTCAATTCAAATGGAAGCAAAAAAAAACAGAAGCAAGGAAGACAATTGTTTTTGAAAAAAGCGACAAAACCTTTGACAAACTGGAGAAAAAAGAAGACAGAAGGAAGGAAAGAAAGTACAGGTCAAAAATAGTGACAAAAAGCGACAAAAACTTTAAAAAAGAGAAACTTCAAAAACAGCAACAAAAACTTAGAAAGTGGGGTGTTTTCAGAAACACTGGATTGCCATTTACAATATAATTGTCTCTTTCAGGCAAATTAATGTACTACTTTTTTAAACAAGTAAAATTTTGAATGAATCAAAGGATACATCTTTTGGTTACATTACTATTATGTGACCCCAGATAATATAATAACACAATTACACAGCCTATGAAGAAGTAAACACGCCTCTTTATTATCATAAAACATCAACAGTCACAATTAGTTAACACGCAGTTAATTGCGGTTAAACAATGAAACAACATTAAAAAAAAAATGCGATTAGACGATTATGCAATAATAGTTACAAGCCTAAATGTGCTATACAAATAAAGATGCCTCGCCTAAAGACTTTAAGTTATTCTAATTTTTGCTTGTTATTAAAGCTGCAAAGATTAATCGATTAGTTGTCAAACAAGAATGAATCGCCAATTGTTTTGATAATTGATTAATCAGTTTGAGTCAATAAAACGGTAAAACTTCTCTGGTGAAAACTGTCAGCTTGTTAAATATGAATATTGTTCTAGTTTCTTCTCTCCTCTGGGACAGGAAACTGAATATCTTTGAGTTGTGAACAAAACAAGACATTTGAGGATGTCATCTTGGGCTTTTTGGGAAACACTGATCCACGTTTTTCACCATTTTCTGACATTTTAGAGACCAGACAGATTAATCAATCAACCAGACAGATTAATCAACAAAGAAAATAACCGTAGCCCTGAAACATTTAACTTGAATTGTATTTTATCTCATTTTTAAGTTAAAGTGCATTTCGTTGCATGTGTTTGCACAAAAAGCCTCCTGTAAGTAAAGATTGATTGACATTGTGTCTTCTCAGTTTCCTGACAACCTGCCTTGCTCAGTGGCTCTCCAGCCAGGGCCCAATGATGTCGGCAAGGTAAGATCCTCGACTGGAAATTCAAACCAGTTCTGATGAAGTGAACCCATCACAGGATGGTGACAACACTTTCTCTCTACTTCTGCAGCAATGTGCCGTGGAGTTTGAGATCAAAGCGTTCAGTGCTGAGAGCCAGGACGCTAAGGTACGCAAACGGTGAGTCTCAGCTGATCCGTCCTGACTTCAAGATTATGGAAGTCACGCAACTTAAAGTGTGTATCATCCACAGGATATTTAAACAAAAAGAACTGCAAGGCCCCTCTAGGCCAATTTATTCATAGTCTCTTATAGCCAGACCTTCCTCCTCCACAGCGCTGTGGAGGAAGGTCTGGCTAGTCCACACAGCATTCCTGGATGGGAGAGAAACCTGCTCTGGTTTATTGGCATTTCTTTAAACCAATCACAATTGTCTAGAGTGGTGCTAAGCTCTGGACGGAGCCTCAGTGCCTTTGCAAAATATCCTCAGGAAGGAACTTGTTTTGGTGGAACAGGTGTACGTTCAAAAGTTGTTTTAGTTGTGCAACAGAAAACTCAGATTGGACAGATAGTCTAGCTAGCTGTCTGGATTTACCCTGCAGAGATCTGGGGAGAAGTTAACCAGAGTCCTCAGAAATCCACCAGAGGTTAGAATGCCACAATAAGAGAGTGGAGGCGGACGGGACATCCGGCCAAAATGAAATATATCTGGCGAAATATCTGACGGCACCTGAACAATCCCAAAAGTAGAACGTTGTGGATATAGACTACTTTATTCATAACACTGAAATAGCACCAGTCAGTATAAGAAACTAAGTCTGACCCAGACTTGTACATTTTTATTATTTCTATATATTTCTCTCTCTGGTTTTACCAACAGGAGCACAGTGAAGCTGTTGCTCAGGAAGGTCCAATACGCTCCAGACAGCGAGGGAGTGCAGCCCTCTGTTGATACCCCCAAGGACTTTGTCATGTCAGATAAACAGCTGCACCTCAAGGCCAGTCTGGACAAAGAGGTGGGTGTTCTTCACGGTTATCTTTAGCTCAAAGCACAACGTAGTGAATGTTTTTCTTTCAGGCCGTCAGTCAGGAAAACTTTTTTTCAGTGGATCAAATTATTAACGGTTGGTGCACATTATGCTCGTCACACCTTTATCTCAACTTCAACTTTATTTGTGTCCCTGAAGGGCGATTAGGTGTGCAGCAAATATAAACACTACAAGACACATAAATACATACAAGTTCTACACACAGTCCAACTGCAACAAAACCGTAACAGTACAAGGACAATTGGATACCAGTACAAGGTGCATGGATAGCAGCATCAAAGTAACCTATAGGGTAGGAAAAAGTGCATATCAGCCTACAACGTTGACACAATATAATCATGTATAATCATGAGAAGAGTTGTCTTTTTATATTCTTTGATAAACACTGTTTTATAACTCAAGATGTTTTTTATTTTTTATATTTCTGTCTCCAGTTTAAGGCTGATTATGATCAGCTCGTTAACTATATGTAAAACACTTTGTAATTTGTAAAACGGGGAAATAACAAGGTTTTCTGCTGGGACTTAAAAACTATTAAAAGTTGATAAATCAATTCAGCGAAAATGAAGACCATTAAAAAGTATTAAACAGTCACATAAGCAACTATATCTACCAGACGTGATGATTTCTACGCCTACGTTCTGTTTAAAAACAATGTCATCTTCCTTGTGGGATTCATTGATGATAATAAGTGATCTGAAGTCTGTAGTTTATGAACATTTAAAGTCCATGCAGGAGAGTTCTATAGCTGCAGAGATTTACATCCACTGTTATTTAGCCTCAAACCTTAGCTTCGTCTCTAGAGATTTAACTTCAGGATTCCTGCATATACCGTGTGTAAGTAGTGTGAAAAGATGATAATAGTGGTTTACATTGTCTAACCTTGTGTCCCATTTCCAGATTTACTACCACGGTGAGGTCATCAAAGTGAACGTCAGCGTCACAAACAACTCCAGCAAAAACATCAAGAACATCATTGTCTCTGGTAAACATGGCTGCTCATATTATATTCAGTATAACAGGAGGGACGTTCAGACACACACTGTAATATGGAGATGTATTAGAGTGTTATGAAGCCTGTAGACCATAGGTTCTCAAGCTTTTTTCAATAATGTACCCCCTTGAACAGTATTTTTAAGTCATGTACCCCCTAACCAGTGCAGATATATTGGTAGAAAAAAAAGTCTCTATGAAGAGGAAGGATACAGCAATGTCAGCAATAGATTTACTAAACAACAGCCTTGGACTTAGAAAACATTTAAATGATGATGAAGAAAGGCGACAAAACATTTAAAAAAAAGACAAAACCTTGGAAAAAGAAGGTAGAAGGAATTAAGGCAAGAATATATTAATAAGTCAAAAATACTAATAAAAACATTGAGAAAAAAACAGTAGAAAGAAGGAAGGAAACACTAGAGCGACAAAAGTGACAAACTTAGAAAAAAGCGGGAAAAAACTTTTAAATAAGCGACAAAAACTTTGAGAAAAAACAGAGACAGTAGAAAAACGTAAGGAAGAAAGGCAAGAATAGGTCAAAATTAGTGACAAAAACATAAAAAAAAGTGACAAACTTCAAAATCAGCTACAAAAACTTTGAAAAAAGCAACAAACTGGGAGAAAGTAAAGACAGTGGAAGGAAGGAAGGAAAAGGAAGGAAGGAAGGAAGGAAGGAAGGAAGGAAGGAAGGAAGGAAGGAAGGAATATGTCCAAAGAAGGCGACAAAAACATCACATTTTTGGTAGAAAAAAGTCTCTATAAAGAGGTACAATGGTCTGGTACAACAGCCTTGTATCTGAAAAACATTTTGTAAAAAATCTTACGTACCCCCTGCAGTCCTCCAGATTACCCCTAGGGGGACATGTACCCCCTGCAGTCCTCCAGATTACCCCTAGGGGGACACGTACCCCGTGCAGTCCTCCAGTGTACCCCTAGGGGGACACATACCCCCATTTGTGCAGTCCTCCAGTGTGTCCTCCTGCAGTCCTCCAGTGTACCACTAGGGGGACACATACCCCCATTTGAGAAACACTGCTGTAGAGCATCTCCACATTTGGCCTTTTGTTGCCTGAACAAGTGTAAATGTATCTGATGAGTCATGTTTGTTCTTGTCCTCCTCAGTGGATCAGATCGCCAATGTGGTATTGTACTCCAACGACAGCTACGTCAAATCTGTGGCCATCGAGGAAACCGGGTAATGCACGGCTCACACTACATTTAACAGACATTACAAAGAGAGTTTTTATCATCACAGTTTATTCATTTGTTCATAACAAAAAGAAAAACGGATCATCACGTTTACAGCCCAGTCACAGCACGTTGAAATTACAGCTTAAAAAAAAAGAAAAAAATATGTATTTCTGGTTGTATAAACTCCACTCCAAACTCCATCGACAAAGTCTCTACCACCAGAAGGAAAATTATGCAGGATAACATTTATGTTGCTTTTCATCAAATTTTGAAGCAAAATGTCTGATTTAGCTTCCCTAAATCGTCCTCACGTCTCACTAAATTCAACTGTGAACTGAGTTTTAAAAGCTCAAAGTGATCCTATAAGTTAGTGTTGTGTTTTGTTGGTATACCTCTTGGTTTGCTGTACTCTGTGTGTCTTCCTAAAGTTGAATGTGTATCTGTGTCTTCATGTCTCAGGGATTCGGTGTCTCCCGGAGCGACTCTGCAGAAAGTCTACAAGCTGCTGCCTCTGCTGGCCAACAACACTGAGAGGAAGGGCATCGCTCTGGACGGCAAACTGAAGCATGAAGACACCAACCTGGCATCATCGAGCATGTGAGCAAACACAAACGTTAGATGGATCTAATGGATGTATGGACGGATGGATCAATCACGGATCTAAAGGACAGCTCAGTCATCGCGGCAGATTAATGTCTTTTATTAAATTGTGTTTTTCTTCTCTTTCAGTATCAAGGAAGGTGTTCTGAAGGAAGTTATGGGGATCATGGTTTCATACAGAGTCATGGTGAAGCTCATCGTCGGAGGGTAAGTGTGTGTGTGTGTGTTCTTGTTTAACTATATTTGTGGGGTCCAAAAACCGGGAGTCCAGTATACTTGTGGGGTCCGGATAGCTTTGTGGGGCCAAAATGCTGGACCCCACAACTTTAAAGGGCTGTTTAAGGGTTAAGACTTGGTTGTAGGATTAGGGATAGAATTAGGTTATGGTTAGGGTTAAGGTTAGGCATTTAGTTGTGATGGTTAAGGTTAGGGTAAGGGGCTAGGGAATGCATTATGTCAATGACGGGTCCCCACAAAGATAGTGAAACGCACTGTTTGTGTGTGCGTGTGCAACACATTCTCACACCCAACTCGTAAAATAAGGACGTTCGGTCAGGAGCTTTTCTCGTTCTTATTTGACGTTAAAAGTCTCCTTTAGCGTCTCATGTAAACGTGCTTGGTCGCCACTATTGCCGTCCCTTTTTCGTCCCTTTTGACGTGCTTGGTCGGGACGGGTGAACGGAATCGCGGAGGTTTAGGACAAAAACAACGGGGAAAGGATGCCTCAAAAGCCGGGAAACACACCGCGGGTGAAGCGCGACAATAACGGAATTGCGGAGGTTGGGTTTAGGAGAAAAACAACGGGGAAAGGACGCCTCAAAAGCCGGGAAACACACGCCGGAGACGGGGAAACAAAACGCCACACGCAGGGCGCGAACCTGAGTTTCCTGAGTGAAAGTCCGGTGTTTTACCCATCCACCACCCTAACCACCGTCCTTACCCAGCAATTTCCCATTACATACCACTCGCTAAATCTCATCCAACTGCGGCTCTCCCCAGTACGTTACACAAATACGCCGAAGGGTGCCTTTTTCGTCGCATCACACGCTGAAGGACACTGACCAAACGTACTTATTTTACGAGTTCGGAATGAGAACGGGTTGGCGTGTGTGTCTTTGGGAGTGTGTCTGTGTGTCCCAGACACTTACCCATAGTTGCTCCAGAGGTGTGCAACCACTGACATACTGTATACAGCAATTGGATAAAAGCATCAGCTAAATTACATGTAATGTAAAAAATATTTCCCTCAGGAGTTGGTTTTTGTAATGATACGTCCAACAACTTGTTTCTGCTGCAAACAAGTTGACATAAAAATCATTCATTGCATGTTTAATTAACATTCTTTATTAACTTCCTATTGTGTAAACGTTGCTTATTTTGGGTTGACTTTGAACTCGCCGCCTCCTGACTGTTTCCATCTTTCAAATGTTTGCGTTAAAATGGAAATATAATTCAGTTTTTTCCCCCTATTTGCTGCGGCTCAAAGGATAATGGGATCAAGGTGAGTTCATGTCTACTTGTTCTCTTCTGCAGAATTGTAGAAAGTGATACAAAAATTACAGTATGCGGAAGAAACAAATGTTTGTACGATTGTTGCACGATATATAGAGATATCTTGAGTTGCCTTGCAAGTTATTAGGAGAAATCCAAAGCAGTGCACGTCAGCGCACGGGTCCACTACGTGACAAACCCTATGGAGCATACCACGTATGTGCATAGTGACAGTGCAAGTGAAGAAATAGAGACAACAAAACGGAACGAATCAGAGAAGAGAAAGAAAAGTTGTGTCTTCTTCTCTTTATTTATATATTTAATACTGTAGAACCAGTAAAACTTGTCCTGTTCTGTGGACATGGGCCTTATTTATTTATTCATGTTGGACCAGTCCAATATGACCGTCAGTTGAACTAAACCTTGTGTTGTAAGAAAACTTGTTTAATTTATTATGAATCTATTTTGATGTGTTTTCCCATAACCTTTGTAATTTTACATATGTTTAAAAATATCAAAATTAATATCGATATCGCAATATTCATAATTGATATCGCAATATCACATTTCGTCAATATCGTGCAGCCCTTCACTCTTTGTCGAACACTGTTGACATGATTGTGAAATCTTTAATTAACATTTTGGTTTGTGTTGCAGTGAGGTTGGCCTGGAAGTTCCCTTCAAACTGATGCATCCTAAACCTGATGCAGGTAAGACACAGACAAGCATTTCATTCTCTCAGTTTTACGGCAGATGAACACTTCTATTGGTTCTTCTGTTGACTACATGTATCATCTACATTTAGTTTATAACGGATGTATTTATTCATGTATAGGAATGTGTTTAAATATGATTTCTGTTATTGGGTGAATGAAAATGGAGAAACTTAACCTTGGTCTTTCCTGTCTTTCCTTTCTTTATCGCTGCCAACAGTGAAGGAGAAGTAAGATGGTTTTCCAAGCAAATTTATATTACTTTTAATTAGTTTTAGTTGTGTTTGACTCTCAAAGAATCATCATTCCCAATTGGAGCTAATTAATAATCGAACAGGACTGGTTGTCTAGTCGTTGTGCCTGAAGACCAACATTTTTGTTTATTGTGACGCTTTCGTGTGTTCAAATCATCCAGAGACAAGATCATGTTCCAGGATCTTTTACCATTTCATCAGCTCTTATTTTCTTAGGCCTTCATCCCTCTATCAGCGCCTTATTATATATCTGTCTTCATCAGCAGTATCCCCTTCCCTCTGTTGGTGTTTTTGCTTTTCTGTGTCTTCATGCTCCTTTTTTCTACTTTACATTTGTTGTTTAATTAAAGGTGCAATATGTAATACTGACAGCCACTGTTTAAAATAGTAACTGCACTACAAATTCAAAATACTGGAGAGAGTAGTCTCCCTCACCCCCCTCCTCCCCAGACTCGACGTTCACGGCTGAGACCACAGCAGATAGATGCTTGTCTCACATGGGACATTACTTTACAGCACAGCGAAGTAGCTAACATTAGATTCTGGCTATATTGACAGTCATAAAAGCCCATGCTCACGCGGAGCTCTGTTTCCTACTGACTGACACACTTGCTCGGCTTAGAATTACTGTAGGAACCGCTAAAAACACAACAACCTTGCCGTCCTCTCCACCTGACTGAACACACTTTATTGGCTTAGAATTACAGCAACAATCGCTAAACACACTGCAAACTCACGGTCAAGTTGGTTGTAAATACAAAAGGCGTTACGTGAAGTCCCTCCACTCAATGTTCCAACTTGGCTACAAAATCAGAGGATTCACTGGAGGTGCTGGTCTAGCACTGCCTTGATCAGTTAGTTTGTGTTATTGTGTGACTTTGGTTCACCAAAGTGAATCCAACTAACTCGTGGAGGCAGTGGTAGAGCAGCAAGTCCTGTGTTCCGCGAGGTAAAATTACTGTTTTTGTCAAAGGAGTCTGGTGGCTTTAAAGAGAACAGAGATAACGGCTTCAGTTCATCGTCGTAAAGGGCTGTTTTCAGCTTTATGTAGGCCTGTCACGGTAACAAATTTTGCTGGACGATAAATTGTCCCAGAAATCATTGCGATAAACGATAATATTGTCGTGGACTCTCAGTCTCTGTTAACAAAAAATGCACTGGAATAAAAGCCAGACACAACCAAAACAATAAATAAAATGGATGTAAACAAAATTGCATTTTAAACATTAGGCTCAGACATAAAGAGGGCCAAAGAGATGAAGCAGATGTCTCAACAGGCCATATGCAAAATGCTTTTTAAAAATAATTTCTCCAGCATAAAGCTTTGTTCAAATAAAGCGAAAGTGAATTTCAGTCTATGTCCACAGCAGGGTGTGCACCAAGGACGAGAGAGAGAGAGTGCACATTCGCCGAAATGACGGCTTTTCGACGATACTAAAGGACAGCATCTCTTTAGCAATGAAGCGAGCTACACTGTCTGTGAGTGCACACCATTTTGCACTGTCCTGTTTGTACTTTGTTTGTCGACTAAACGCCCCAGTTATTGTTTACTGTTGGGAAGACAGAGACGGCCCAACTGCACCAGATGATTGTGTTTTAGGTGCATATGCATGTTTGTTGTGTTGCCGTGTTTAGTTGCTACTGTTTTACAACAAATGCGACATACCGGCTCGCTTAGGTTAAGTGGTTCACCTCGGTCATTCGGTTTGAATCCAAAGTGCTCCCACACTGAAGCTGTCGTGTTTGGCTTTTTTTTTGTTTTATTCCTCCAACTCTCAACCAGCGTTTTCTCCTCACGCGGCTCTTTTGCTGCACTCAGTAGTAGGCTACGCCAGGAGTCCCGCCTCCCCACACAGAGATCATGCAGCTGACAAGTGACTAGAGGGTTCACTCCTCGTTATGCTAAGGAATCAAGTGGTCATCCAGTCTCTTTGGTAGAGAGAGAGACGAGGAAAATAAACAAGCATGAAATTATCGCAGCCGGAAAAATTATCAACCTAATTTTTATTTATCATGTGATTGATTGATTTATTGACTCTGACAGTCTGACAGTAAATGCTAGCAGTTCTTCTCCAACGCTGCTGTCGTCCATCTGTGTCGTCTGTAGTGAGGAGGAGGACGAGCTTGAGTTCCAGGAGTTCAAACGCTCCTACCTGAAGGGGATGGTCGATGACGAGGACGAAGATGGAAACGTGTCGGGCGGTGACGACATGGAGCCCAAAGAGAAATAAAGGAGAAAGACGGAGAGTCGGCCAGAGTGACGACGGCTGTAAATAAGACCGCTGGAAGTTTAAGTCACCTCGAGTTTGTGCTAAAAGTAGCTTTAGACTTAATTAAAGGAACGTGCCTGCAAAAGTTTAGATGTTAGCAGACAGCTACTTATTTCCACATCCAGCAGACACAAAACAACATGATCATCCCATAGGAGTGGTGTCTAATATAAGTATAATATTATATTATAAAATATATAAATATAAACACGCTGACTTAATGTGCAGACGTCATTGCCTGAATGTGTCTTGGATAATAATATTGAGGTTGGAAGCTAATTTAAAGCAGTTTAATACTGTAGCTAAATCTGATATGGTCCTTGAATAGATGAATCCTTGTAAAGTAATTTGTAAGAATAGGACTCTTAACTGCATTTTTAGATCCAAAGCATTTTGAGACAACATCACTAGTTATATGTTCGTTTTTTACAATCAGTGAACAATTGATAAATTGTGTCACCATTCAGACGCCGAGTTTCCATTTGGCTCGGCTCTGGAGGAAATGATCGGACTGTAAATCTGCTGCTGCTGAGTTTAGATTTACTTTAGCAACATGTACGTAAAAACATAATCTGTACTCAGCAGTTAAAGGAGATGAGATGCTCTGTGCAACGGTGCAGTTTGGAAATAAAAGCTGATTGATCCCTTCTCACATTAGTTGCTCTTTTTGTTTAGTGGTTCCATGTGATAATTTTGACATAAAGTGATACTTTGTATATTTTGAAGTGTGGTTGTATTCATAGTCAGTTAGATTGTTAGTTTTGTTGGTTCCAAACCCTTCAAACACCAAAGCAACTCCTGTGTTCTGCCTGCAAGGTAAATTACTGTTTTTGTCAAAGGAGTCTGGTGGCTTTGAAGAGAGCAGAGATAACGGCTTCAGTTTCTAATTGTAAAGGGCTTTCTGACAGCAAGGTAAAGCGCTGAAAATATTTTTCATATAGCGTACACTTAAACTAATATAGATGTTTTTAGGTGTCTAAAATGCTGCCCCCCATCCGTCCACAGCAGGACATAGCTTAGCTTCGTTGTTGGTACTCCTGCTTGCTTCTCCAAACTGGGGGTGCGCTGACCGACATCTACTCTAGCTAACACATCGACTATGGAGTAGATCATACAGCCACACTTCAAAACATCTGAACCATCCCTTCAACCTACAGAGGTTCATTTTTACACCTGCTCTATTTATGTTTCTTTGTTATAAAAACGTAGATTTATAGAACACAATTCTGGTGCCTATAGAATTATTTGTCAACCATGTTAGTCCGTCTCTAAATACTTTCTTACTTCATGTGTGTGACTCTCATCTCCAAACCCATTGGTTCCTACTGAAGATGTGAATTGTGTAGATACACAACTACACTAAACAAAGATATAAACACTGTTTTGTTTTAGCTTGCATTTTTCACGAGTTGAAATAAAACATCCAAGACCTTTTCTCTGCACCCAAAATGCTTCTCCTCTTAAGTTGTATCCACACATTTGTAGATGCATTCAAAGTTGGTTTTGTCAAAAATATTGAGTATCACCAGACTTATACTAAGCTTTATCTCAATTTAAAGGTCCAGTGTGTAACGTGTTTAGTCGTTCATTATCAAAATCTGTGTTGCCCGTTCACAAACTTTTTTCCTTTTTCATGAATATTTAACACCACCATCAAATCCAAGTATTCCTTTTGGCTTGAAATTTTACATTTTCATTTGCATGAACTGGGGTAGACGCTCCATATTCATGCTCCATCTTGAAATATGTTAGCCGGTAAGGGACATACAGGACATACTGCTCCACCTTGTGCGTTTTCGCTGTCACATGATAAACTCACATGTGCTGCTAATGCTGCTGAGGACCATAGCTTCCCAGTCCTTGCAAGGTTGAAGAAGGAAACACGGAGGACCACATGTATTCAAAATCCAAATTTCAGGAACAGGAGTCTTCTTCTTCTTCACCCAGAAAAAGAAAAAGGATATTGAAAAGTGCAAGAGACCGGCTTTTTGAAGCGTGAAGGCTAAAGTAGCTGTAATACGTACTTTGAACTGCGTGGCGCAAGAGAGTTGATTGCGATATATGATCTCAATGCTAGATGGGAGAAATTCCTACACATTGGACCTAATATGCTGATCTGATGTTTTCTGAATTATGCACAAAAAAAGAAACCGCTGAAGAAACAGTAAAACACAAATCCTCAAGAGAAAGTTATCGTTTAATTTCAGACAAAAACCACATTGCATAGATCACAGCTTTCATCACACAATGACACAGTCGCTGAAAACACTTCGAGGGCTGAAGAGGATTTTTTATCCCTGTTATGCCACCTTTCTGCAGAGTCTGATCACTGGCTCTATTGCCCAATCACATGTCCAGAAATCCTCCTAAAGGTGTACTATACTGCTCGTGATCTCAGCTTCCTTTTAAGGTTTTTATACATATTAGTTGTCATGAAAATTCAGGCATTTTGATTGTTTTTAATTTTTTTTCTTTTAGATATGATCCATGTAAAATAAGTCCACTTGTTACAAAAACGCATTTTCACCATAGATCAGCATTGTAAAAGAGACATCTGTAAAACTGTCAACAACACACCTCGAACTTCAAACGAGGTTGATTTTGACTCTTTCTCAAACTCGGCTTTTGTCTGAAATAAAATGACTCGTGATTGAAGCAGCCGCTTTGGTTGCAATTAAATACAATTAATTTCTTTCTCAGGCAACGAATTTTATGCATCATAAACATTTGGAAAGGCAAAATGTATATAGGCTCTAAAACTAACCTACAGCAAGCTGAACTCTCACTTAAAAATACATGTTCTCTGAAGATGCAAAGTGCTTTAAAACATTTATCATTTGAGCAGGTAAAAACCACTACAGACGACTGAAAACGTCTGTGACCAGCTCAGCGGTCTGGCCATTTATTAAGGTAAGTTCATGATTAAATGCATTTGTCGAGCTGGCACATGTAAGGCTACATGCATTTTCATATTTCAGTAAATGCTGAATCAAAAGAGTAAATTTATCTCAACATTTAAAGGGGGGGTATTTTCCTGTATCACATTTCTTATTAATTTCTTGAAATATCGTATAGTTTCTCTAAGATGTTGTTTGGTTTCCAGAACTCCAATACAACAGACTGCACACAAACAAATCTGACCTGATGACGGCCAAAGTTATTATGATTAATCCTGACAGGAACATGAATGTCTGAACCATATTTCATGGACATCCATCCAATTGTTGTTAAATTATTTCACCCAAAACCACAAACGTCAAACTCATGGTAGAGCTAGAGGAAACATCAGGGATTATTATTTTTTTTTTTTTGCAGTGTAATAACAGCACTCTTATTGGCTTTTTTGCTAAGCACGCCTTTTACCTCCTACCACACTCAACCACCAACGACCATGTCTAGAACGGCCCAGATGCAGTCCACAAATGAAAGAGAGTCAATGTTTAATATATCATCAAAATGTTCTGTGTGACGGAATACCCCTCCTTTAAAACATGCAGTTATAAATACACTGGGGGCCCTATTTTAACGATCTAAGTGCACGGTGTGAAGCGCATGGCGCAGGTGCGTTTAGGGCGTGTCCAAATCCACTTTTGCTAGGGTTAGGGTTCAAAAGGCACATGATTCAAAAGGGTTGTACTTAGTGTCTTCTATAATTCATAGGTGTGTTTTGGGCATAACATGCAATAAACCAATCAAAGTGTCATCTCCTATTCACTTTAAAAGCGAGGCGCGTTTGGACCTTGGAGCATTGCTATTATGATGGAGGATTTTCACCGCAATATTTTTATTTTTTATCTTTTGCATGTGTGCTGCTGCGCTTCCCTGTGTGTGTAACAAGCATAGTGTGTGCACGCCTAGGCACATTTTACTAATTTGCTGTTAAAATAACAATGAAATGCTGCGTTATTGACTTTAGACCAGGTTTTTATTGGTCAATGGCGCAATCACTTTCCACTACCTCAAGATAGCAATACGCCCAGAATGCACCTGAACACACCTCCCTGTAAGACCAGCACGCCCATGTGAGCAAAGATGGGCGCAGGTGCATTTGCTATTTAAACGACGCGGGCACTGGACGGGAAATTAACAACTGCGTCGGTCTTAAACTAGCAAAGACACTTGCGTCTGGCTTTGTGCTGCGCTGCGCCGGGTGCAAGATAGGGCCCTAAGTGTTTGATTGGGTGTGTGTGGATTCTTCGTCTATAACTGTGCGACTGACTGACTGAATAGAGCCTAATGTTGTGGAGGGGCGGTGGTGGTTTTGTTTGAAGGATCCTCCCAGGTGAAGTCGCCCGGTTTATAATGATACTCGGGCACGAACATACGGCCAAAGGGCATTTCACAGGAGTCAGGGTGCAGCAGATACCCGGAAAACGTACTGCTGCTCTCCATGTCGGTGTAAATGCCGTTGGTGAGGTCGTTCTTCACCTGCAGCCACACCCGGTCAAACGATTTGAGGTTTAGGACGATAGTCTGGCTGGTACTGGAGCGGCTATATACTTCTGTGTTTCTGACTACAGGGTTGAAGTTGACAAACAGGCCCACTGTAAGGGGCTTTGTAGCAACTGCCAGGTTATAGGTGAAAACGTAGGTGCCGTTGATGGGGGCCATGTATATGCCCATGATTGAATTAAAGTGCCCCTGCTGGTTGGTAATGATGACAGGGAAAGCAATTGGCCAGTTTGGAGCAGGAAACGACTGGTTGACAGCTGCAGAGAAAGCCGATTGGATGGCCGGGGAGCAGGGCCCAGGTGGCCCCATGATCCCCATGTGGCCTTCGTTGCCTTTTGGTCCAATGGGGCCCTGTACACCCATTGCACCAGTGTCACCTTTGTCCCCTTTTATCCCGCTTACTCCTGGACTCCCATTAGTGCCGTTCACCCCATCTTTGCACATACACACCCCTTTCTCACCTTGATCACCCTTTGTTCCGTTCTTCCCGGGTTCTCCCGGTTTACCCATGTCACCCTTATCGCCCGTAAGACCTTTGAGTCCCATAGGTCCCTGGACCCCAGGCAGGCCCCGGGCTCCGGCTGGTCCAGGTACGCCTTGTAGACCTGGTGGACCCTGGACACTCTGGCAGGTGGCAGGGCATGTGCCAGTTTCTCCCTGGGGGCCTTGTGAGCCTGGGGGGCCATCCATTCCTTGATCCCCTTTTTCTCCTGGAGACGCACAATATTTGCATTACATTTTGACATACAAAATATGTTTACATTGAAATGATGAAGTTTTCTTGTGGTCGTTCAAATTATGACTCTTGGATGAGCCGACAAGATGTTCTCTTCCCGTTTCCAACAGTCAACATTGGTTTCTTTTGACCATGACATGATTATCCCCTTAAGCTTAAACAAGTAGTTATCATTGTAGCCATGATGACCAGGAATGTTCCCCAACGTTAACAAAGTCTTAACTCAAGCCACAATCTTTCCTCAACGTCATTTATGTGCCTAAACCCAACCAAACCTTAACTCTTCGATGTCAGATCATAAAACTTTTATTTTTGAAACCGTGACAGATGATGTTGTCTTGGTGATAGTGGTGTTAATGTAACACTAATAACCCTTTACATAGAGTGAGCTTTTAATGTAGAATGATCATAACAAACCTTTGAAACCTTGCTCGCCCTTCGTCCCGGTGAAACCCTGAGGGCCAGCCTGCCCTATCTGCCCCACGTCTCCCTTCTCACCTGTAACAACAAAGACAGAAATGATTACAATAGAAATAAAGGTGCACTATGACTTCCTGCATGGTTTCAGCACAATTTAATTTTTGTCCCAAATTGTAGGCATCTCTCCTTGATCCGCTAGCTGCCTGCCCCCTGAATACACCGTGAAAAAGCCCGGTCTCGGGAGACAACACATGGGTTGTAAATGTCAAACAAACATTAGGGGCACAGGCTGTGCACCAAAATACAATAAACCACATTCCAGCCAATCACCGACAAGATGGCTGGGGGACGGGGTGGGGGTTAGTGACAGTTAGTCAGTTAGTCATGACAGTTACAGAAACACTGGGGCGAGCTTGCTCTGTTTTGTTTGGTATTTACTTGGAACGTCAACAGAAGTGACGTCATGCAGGAACTCCTAATGCACCTTTAATGGTTTATTGAAGAGCAACCATTCTAGTTCCAGTCCATTTGCTGGTTTTAAAGATCCATTTCAAGATGGATCTGAGACAGATGATACTTGTTTGGTGTCAGGGAACATTTAGGCTACATCTACACTACTACATTTTGGTTTAAAAAGGAATATCTTACTATCTTTACGCCTCAGGTTCACACTACTCAGGCAATTCTGAGTCTCTAAAATGGAGACATTTGGAAAACACTGCTGCCACCGTTTTGGTTTGAAAACGCTGAGGTTGCTTTTTAGTCTGGACTTTTTAGTCACAATCGGAGACCTTTGGAAACAAGGACGCACCCCATATTGGTTAGGTAGGCTTATACATATCTCTCAGAAACAGTTACCACTTGCCATCACTCCAAGCTAATAAATCCCTGCTCTTAACTTTTTGCAAATGTTGTTCTTTCGCCACAGTATTTTCTGTGTTTTCAACTTACAGTATACATCCCTGACTTTCAACCGCAGAGTAAAGTCAAACAATCTGCTTCCTGTTTCAACCGGCACACGCATGCTCAGTGTGTGTGAATGTGATATGTGTTGTCATGTGATATGCGTTGTCAGACGTGCTAATATGGACGCAGATTTGTTCTGCTGCTGGAGCTAAAACTCTTGTGTGGACGGAGATCGTTTTTGTCACAAAACGCCGCTTAAAAATGAAAAGGTAGTAGCTTAGATGTAGCCTTGAAGCGCACACAGCAACCATTATCATGTAGGACATGAATAGTTTAGTTTTTTTGTCTGTAGCGCCATCTAGGAGGTAGCATCAACAATGACAAAGTCTTATACTTACCAACGGATCAGAACCAAGTCAGCTACACTGAGATAAATGGGCTGAAATGAGACACATGGACTGCAACAATTTTCACCTCGATTGTTTCATTTTTCTAACTCTTATATCATAATCAATTGAAAGCTACTACATTCACAGAATTATTCACAATTATTTTTATAGAGAGCAGTTCAACATAGTTTCTCTGTCAAATCTAGAATCAGATTAGGCCTGCACGATTCGGGGAAAAATATGAATCAGGATTTTTTAGCTTAGAATTGATATCACGATTCTCTGTCACGATTTTTTTCTCACGGTGTGTAATGTTTATTGCACACTTGAACCATGACAAAACAAAACAAATTGGCATTACCAAACATAGATTTTTTTTTTGGCACCTATAGCACATTGCGCATCACCACAAGCCTGTAAACACAGAGGCTTCAACGAATAAAGAAAATAAAGTACATACTGGCCATTTAAGTACAGTAGGCTACCAAAAATAGTGACTTATAACACAGTGAACTAAATATGGCCATGATAAAGGCTCTATCTGAACTCCTTGAACATGTCTTTACACAATTAAAACAAGTCAAGTCATTTAAAAATTAAAACGCGAACAGGGGTGAATCGAGATCGCGATTTCATAACGATTTATTGTGCAGGGTTAAATCAGATAAGAAGATTTATAAAATCAGACTAGTAGTTCGTCCTTGCTTCCAGTCTTTGAGGTAAGCTAGGCTAACCAAGCACCGGACGGATGAATCTGATATCCATCTGAAACATGTTATCATTACTCATTATGGTATTTGTCCACAGGATTGGACATTATTAAGTGATGTGCCCTCCAAAGTGACAGCTGTGATTGCAAGCTAGCCTGTAGATGTGCAGCCCCAAACTGCAACAACAAGACAAGAGGTTGTGTTGTGTTTGTTGTCATTTCCAGTAGCGTGACGGAGAGTGCTTTTTGTGTAACTCACCCTTCATCCCCTGACGGCCTGTGAATCCTGGTCGACCCTGGAACCCCGTCAATCCTCTTGGCCCAGGACTCCCAGGAAGACCTGATCAAAGATTACATTCAGCTCAGTTTTTGGTGTATTTATTGCCTAATTTACAGTCCTCACGTTTTCCTGCAGAGACCAGTGGTTCTATTGTCATGACATTTTTTAATTCCCCCCATGTGAACAGATTTAATTTGATCAAACATTAACACTATTAGAGCTTACAAACAAAAACATGTTTAACTTTATTAAAACATTATCTAAATTATAAACTCTTTATTTTTTTTAAAGCATGTTTTTCAGTAGATTCTGTAGTGTCATAAGGTTAAAGATACAAGACTCAAGAGCGGGTTTTTCTCCCAAGCGTCTTCACATTTTGGATTTAATATTATAGCTTGTTGTCACTGTTTTCTTCCCTATCGGTAATCTGTGCATTTTGTTTCGCTACTAGGGCAGCACGATATGAGGAAAATATGTGATATGCGGTAACGTTGTTGAATATCGCCATAACGATATTACTTGCGATAAATTAACAGATATTAGTGTACTCAGTTCTGCCTTTCTGTTGCTTTCAGTATTCTTTTAAAATACAACAAATTGCTTGTTGAATTTAAAACAAATAATAATTTCTAACATTCTTTTATTGAACAAATTGAATATTGAATTGACAATGACAGGCACTACTAAAAAAGAATGACATGTACACTTGAAAGTGCAGTTTTCTACTGATATTTTCTTTCAACTAACACAAAAAATCTCATAGTATACTGCATACCTTATATGTCGCAACCTTTCACGATATGTATATTGCGCCAGTTGATATTGCAATGACATATTGCGCTCTGAATGAGTTCTACTAACATGAATCTTTGTCTTGCAGCATCAGAGCATTCTTGTTTATTTGTTGTTTCTTAGAGACTCAGATTGGTTCACCTTTAGATGTGTACTTTCCCCCTGGTCATTTGTGCCCCTTTGCAATGGATCTATGACCCGAGTCTAGTTTTAAGATTAGTCTAATTCTTGAAGCAGCAAAAGTCATTCGTTTTTTTCATTCAACAGATGTTTGAGAGATGAGTATGCCAGGAATGAAAAAAGCAGAAAAAAGATTCAATATCTTACTGAGGCCCAGTCCACAAATACACAGGTATTTTTTTAAACTTAGCTTTTTCTCTGCGTTTTGGCCTTTTGTCAGAATGCTACGGAGCGGTCGATTCGCCATTGCTGCCAGGTAGCACAGTAAGAGCTTTTGCATTTTCATTTGGATAGATTTTTTTTAAACGGGGCTTGTGTGGATGGTATTTGGTTTTAGAATGAAATACCGTGTGCATGTGGACTAGGCCTCAGAGCAATCAAGTCTAGTTGCCTTGAACCATGTTTACTAATCTATGGCAAACTGCTTGACAAGATTAGTTATCCAAACACAAGGTTTAATCTTTCTACAAGAAGATATTGCTTTCTTAAAGCACAGTTTTTGCTATGCATTATAAATAATAAGTATTAAATTAGACAAGCTATCACAAAAAACAGTATGATATCTGGATGTAACAGGAGTCAAACAGCAATTAAGTGCTTTTTTTTTTTTTTTTTACCAGACAGGTAATTTAAATTGATCTACATACCTGGAGGACCCCGGTCTCCGCGGTCTCCTTTGGGCCCCCCGGTGCCCTTACAGTACGAACAGATGCAGAATAAAGGAATCTGGTCGAGAGGCGGCGGAACTGGTGCGTTCAACAACATGTCACAGATCGCCGTGTTAGGCGTGGGGGGCTTCGCCGGGTCAATGGGCCCTGCCCGGAGATCAGTCATGTTGCCACCGGGTAGCCACGGTCCTCCAGGGTCCATTGGCATTGGCACCGGCACCGGCATCGGCAAGTTACGGGTGGCGGGTAACCACGGGGGACCTATCTCGCCAGACGACTCACTTGAACCAGAAAACTCCTTATCTTCTAAGCTGCTGTTCCAGTGGTGGGTGTTGGGGTCCTCCTCTCTGTTAACCTCGTTGGAGGTGTTGGTGTTGGTTGGTAGCAGCATGGCTGAGCAGAGGGAGGAAAGGACGAGGAGTCCCAGCAGCCTCGACAACATCTGGAGGAAGAGGGGGATGATGGGACCCCAGAGGACGAAGGTAAGATAATTACACTTGGGTGAAAATCTCTACACATTATTCAGTCGAGTGTTCATTCTGTATTCTTATCATTAAAAACTTCAGTTGAGTGAAATCACTTCAAGATGTTTCCGATACACATCTGTTTGTTTCAGGATTTCTCCAGATTCTAGTGTTCTCGGTTGTCATTTTCATCTGCCACAATCTTTCTGACATGTAACAGCAGACTGACCCTCGTGTCTGGAAATGTCTTTAAAACAAAAGTGATTTGGATCTGAAACAGGTAAGATGATCCTACCTGACTGGCTGAGATGTGGCATTTAAAGTGTCTCACATACTGATAAAATCCGGACGAGATTTGAGACACTAATCATTTACATTTAGTCACATATCTGCATTTCTGCCCGGATCACAAATTACAATCCATTTTTGTTTGACAACTTTAATTTTACACGAGAGTTGCTGGTCACCAGTGTTGTGTGTGGTGTGTTTTTCAATTCGGCGCAACGTTACTTTTCCCAGGGACAGATGTGACAGCGACACACTGCCTTCTCAGCTGTGCGCTCACAAGCTCCACACGGTATGTGACAGAGGTAGCAGAGCAACAGTGGCAAGCAAGAGATTTTCAGAAAAGAGGCTGCATGTGTCTACGACAATGCACGGACCATCGTGGCTGTGCGATAGGTACAAGTTGATACAGACATTACATAAACTACATAACATAATACATAACACCTTTTAACATAATACATAACACCGTATAACGCCAATGACCTGCCGATGTGCATTCAACCCGTGTTGGACTCGTTAATAATGAATCAGTCGTCACTCTGTGAGTAGAGAATCCAGTCTGCAGTGGAGTTCAGACACTTCACTGATAAAAAGATAGTTTTTGTTCAATTAATTTCAGTCTCTGCCAGAGACGCCTGCTTTTAAAAGTAACGTAAAAGTAACAAGTAAAGTAAGAAGTTACTTTCCATAGGGGGTAACTAAGTAAAGTAACGGATTACTTTTTTTAAGAAGCAACAAGCAAACACTACTTTTTAAAAGTAACTTCCCCAACACTGCTGGTCACTGCCACTGCCTATTTAAAGAGCTATCTGCTCTTTTTTTTCCGGATTTTACTTTAGCAGAAAGTGCTGCTTTAAAAAGAAAAACTAAGCTCATATCCCAGCAAACCTGAGCTGCTGCCAGACTTGAAAATAAAATCCTGAGTCGTTTTGGGAAAGACTCACCGCTCCGTCCGAGTTGCCCAGCATCGTCTGTAGAAGGATTTGTGAGAAGATGAGCAGGATCGAACAGGCTTTGATCCATTTATAAACCTCGCCCAAAACAAAAGTTCTTTCAGGCTCGGTGTTACCTGCCAGGCCGGCAGACAAAGACGTAGGGGGGAGGGCGGGAGGGACAGAGGGGGGTGGTGCGTCTTTATTGTCCCGCTGAGGAAGAACTGGGCCTTCTGCCTGCAAAGTGACCTCCTTCACCATGAAACAGCAAAAACATATTATAGAGAAAGAAAGAAGAGATGCTCTCTCTGTTTATCTCTCCATCGTTCTCCACCCTTCCTTTTTCTCTCAATATCCTTTAAAAAAATACGAGATTTCTGTCTTTAATCTTTTCCTTTCACACCTCTTCTTTATTTATCAAGTTCTTCGTTTGATTTGATAAAGATGTTGCGCCGATACTGTAGATTACATTTTTTATCTTTTCCAGTCTTGTTTCCCTGCAGAATTTTGTTCTTGTCAGGGAAAGAAAAAGAAATTAAACCATCACAAACATACGTCATTATCTTTTCATATATATTTTATTAATCCACATTTGGTGCTCTTGTGAGTATTAATGGCAGCGTTCACATTATTCATAACGTTACTGATTAGCTAGTCTATATCCACATCGTTTCACTTCGGGAAATCCCACCGGATTTCACTCATTTAGGCCGAATATCTGTTGCCTTGGGATTCCTTTGTGTTGGCGTTCTAACCTCCGGCTGATTTGTGAGGACTATGGTTAACTGTTCCTCAGATCTCTGCAGGGTAAATCCAGACAGCTAGCTAGACTATCTGTCCAATCTGAGTTTTCTGTTGTACGACTAAAACTACTTCTGAACGTTCAGACCAAAACAAGTTCCTTCCTGAGACTATTTAGCAGAGGCACCGTGGCTCCGTCCGGAGCTTAGCACCGCCCACGACGATTGTGATTGGTTTAAAGAAATGCCAATAAACCAGAGCACATTTTCCTCCCAACCAGGAATACTGTGTGGAGGAAGTTCTGGCGATGCAACACTAGTGATTAGCTAACTGTGGTAACCTACGTGACTGCTTTTGCTAAGGCTGAGAAAAGAAAGAATGATGGATGGACTCTGCCTTTAACTCTGTTAGCTCTTACACATTATTAAGAAAAATATGCAGAAACCCTAAAACTGTTTTATAATGAGCTTTATTTATTAGATGAGTTAACATAATCAAACGAACAAAAAAGTATTGAAGGCATAAATACCTTCTGAAACATTCAGCCTGTGTGATTAGACTATTCCACGACTTTTTTTTATGAACATATGTATTTTATCTTGATTACCTGCCTTGTTCTATATATTTAGGACTCCATAATGGACAAAAGAGGGATTTTATTCTGCCGTGTACTTGCACAATATCATTTTTTTCATCCTCTAAACAAACAGTAGCCTCCGGAGAACCGAGGAAAATTTTGTTTTTCCTAATCATATTTTTTGTGATTCCATACCTGTTTAAGGTTAAAAAAACACATCTTACAATTTAATTTTTTTAATTTGTATTTATTTACAGGATGTCCACTGTAGTGGACAACAGGATCATTTGATTACGAAAACAGACAAATTTGGTAGATGTGGAGTCATTATTTACATGAAGATAGTCCTGATGTCCACTATAATTGACATTCATAAAATGGCAATTTTTTCAATAGATACATAATGTAGTTGCCATCAGAACTCAATATATGATTCCTAACACCTTAATGAACAAGAAAATATATGATTATCATGGTAACAACACCATAGACAAACAATATTTGACTCATCTCTTATCTTTCCATAAAATGTGGTTGTTCCTATGCTGTCCATTTTGGATTGAAAGATAGAGGCGGTTCCCGGCCTCCCAGCCAATCAAATAACACATCACTGAAAAGCCCAGGATGTCCTCTGTACAGTACAGCAGGAATTAAGAGACTTGCACAAAAGATTCCAAGGAGAGAAATGAAACTCAAATGTCCACTACAGTGGACATAAGTTAATGGACTGGGTCTCAGGAGGGTAGATACAAGAAACTGCTCAACAATACAGTAATCTAACACTGTGAAAGCACCTAGTCTTCACAATGAGCAGCCTACTTTTATTATCTTAGCACATTTCACATCAGAGGACACCGATTTTATTCTGTACCAACACAAAACAACTACAGCTCACGGGGTCGTATGGATACATGATATTAATGAAACTAATTACAACCATAAAATTTACAGTTTTGGCACATAATCACTTAAATATCTCATCTGACTTTCCTGAACTTCTACATCAGTGAAGCTGGGTTTACTTTCTTATCTCTCTCTCTCTCTCTCTTCCTCCATCTCTTCATCTCACTCTCCCTCTTTCTTCTCTGCTTGTCTTTTCTTTGTCACTTTTGGTGTAGATGTGCGATAAGAAGCTCAGACTTTAAACAAATCTCCTTTGATATTGAGAAAATTAAAGTCAAGACTTTAACGTGTTTATCAGTTAAATTCTTATTCAGGGAAGTCTGGCCGTTGTTTGCCAAGAAATAGGTCCAGGAAGTAACTCCCCCTTAAACCACACACTCTTTTTGTTGATTTTAACATTTATGTACTGTATCCATTGTTTTTTAATGTTTAAAACTGTCAGTATTTCCAAAGTACATTATACATTTCATGCAGAATCTAGGCAGCGTGGAGCGGACACATTTAGTCGATTAATTGATTATTTATCAAGGCAATTAATGCAAAAAATTCTCCTGTTCCAGCTTCTCCAATATGAGGATTTAATATCATAAACTGAATGTTGTTTTGGACTGTTGGTCAGACACGTCAAAAGGTTTGGGTTTGGACGCACATTTTTCAGTGTTTTGTGACATTTCATAAACTAAATGATTAGTATTTTTAATTGATAAAATAATGGATAGATTATATAGGGCTGTCCCGATTATCATCTTTTGTGCTTCGAAGCTTTCGGAACTAGGCACGTTCGGACCAACAAAACCATCAGATCGTTTATAGATCTCGACGTTTCCGAGTGCACTTGAAGGCAGCTTCATTTCCCGGAGAAAGAGAGAAAGAAAAAAGATGGAGGGACTGAGGAAACAGTCAGCTGTTCCTCAAACTCCCGGGCAGTTCAGAGCTTGTGTTTGGGGTTTTAAAACCTTCCTGTGGCAGAGATAGAGGCAGTGATGTTTCCTGTTTCCTTCCCATTACACCATGCTTGATTGAGAGCCCGGCCCGGCCCGAGGACAGTGGCGGAAAATATCAGCGGTCAAGTTTGGGCTTGGGTTTGGGCAGAGAATCTAAACTCTAATTAATGGATATTCGAATATTTGGATCCAGCCCTAATAGATTAATAGTTGATGCAAGCAGTTATTATTTGCAGCCCTGAAATGGAGCATACTGCATGTCTTCTTACCCATGTTATTGTTGGGCTCATGTTGTTTCACAGATGAGAAAATGTGTTTTTAGGTTTTGTAGTTGATGATTTTTGTGTGTCTTTGTGCTGCTTGATGAGAGTAAATTCATCAAGCAAGGAACTAAATTATCAACGACTTAAATCCGAAGCATCGACTGCCCAAAAATACAAATTCCGTCTTTTATAAGATTATTTTTGGGGCTTTTCCCTTTATTCGATACTGACAGTGGATAGACAGGAAAGTGGGGAAAGAGTGAGAGAGGGGATGACATGCAGCAAAGGGCCGCAGGTCAGATTTGAACCCGGGCAGCTGCAAAGGACTAAGCCTACATGTGGCGCACGCTTTTACTGGGTGAGCTAGAGGTCGCCCCACAAATCCTGTTTTTAAAGCAGTTAATCTGAAGTGAAGGGAACAAACAGGAGGCTCACACACAAAGCTGCAGGCGGCCTGCCAGTTCTCCGTCCTCTCCATCACAAGAAAAGGCATGTTTTGGGAAGACCGCGCCCTCCCTCGGTCCCTTTCCGAAACGCTGTAAGTCACCCCATCGCAGAGTCGCCCCGTGGAATCAGAGACGTTTCCTTTATGTCCCGGGGCCAGCTTTTATTCTAAAAAATCAAAACCAAAATGGACACAAAGGTAAACCGAGCCTGAGGGAACAAGGCTGAGACACAAAAGAAGACAAAGAGATGAATAGCTAACCTTAATAAGTGGCCTGGTTTCCACAGCCTGTACCCGTTCACAGTCAACAACAAAACCTGCATTCCTGTCTGAAAGCTTCTGCTGCGGACTGACGAGCATCCTGAGGTCAGCTGAAGGAATACAGAAAAATGTCATCGATGTCACAAAGATAACTTTATCCATGAATCGGCCGTCATATACACAGAGTATACCAGGCAGACACAGCTGACACTCAAAGGTGGTTCAACGTGGCATCATGACTTAGCGTAAACATACACGTCACTTTCCTAAAGCCAAGTGGCGTGTTATCTGTACCCATTTTGAGCTATCCACGTTTATACGCTGTATAAAGCGGATATAAACATATCACGAGAATGTGCCGTACTGTCGCGAGAACATCACACGCGTGCAAATAAAGAAATATTTAAAAAATAGGTTGTGTTTAGGAAAAGAACATTGAGAAAGGCTTAAGTAACACAAAAAAACAACAAAAACCAACAAAAACATGATGTGACCAACGTGACACACTTAGGAAAACAATCAACGGTTGGGTTAAGGAAAGCAACATTGGGGAAGGCTTAACAACGCCACACACGCCCGCCGATAGGGGGGGACAAACGGGTCTGTTGTCCCGGGCCCACAGTAGGGGGGGGGCCCAGAACTGGGCCCTCATTAAATTATGGAAGAATTAAAAATCTTTTTTTTAAATAGGCCTATTTGTGGAAAAAAATATGTAGCATAATATTTGAATTACATAAAAGCGTTTTATTTGTTTTCTTCCTAATTGTCCTGGAAATGGTGGTCAAGAACCCCCCACCCCCACACATAAAATGGTTTGGCCACTGATCAAAATTTGATATTGTCACTTGATTTGAAGTTCAGTACGCTCAAAATGTCCGGTCAGCAGAAGTCCGGAGCTCGGAAAAGGAAAGAAAAGAGAAGAAGAAAATAGAGGCCTTAGAGATTTTCTAAACAAATATTTAAAAAAAGGTGGTGACGGTGAAGCTGGAACTGTCAACGTAGAGCAAGGTAAGAAACAGCGCAGCCAACGTTTACGAGCCTTGTAACGTAACGTAACAGGCCAGCTCTCATGTTAACGTCCATTAGCTTGTATAAAAGCCTGACACAACACGTTAACTTTGACAGAAACAGTTGAGTTTGGTAGCTCCGTCAGTAAGGATGAGAGAGATCCAGCTGCAGTCAGGTGACAGAGAGAGTGATGCGGGAGGGGCCCGCTGCCTCGCAACGGAGGGACAGAGTCAGGCTACCCGTGAGAGAGAAGAGAGAGA